>NW_015116135.1:0-2005 GCF_001443285.1 Poecilia latipinna
GCGCGCCGCAGCGCCTCAGGGAAGCTAACGACGCGTCGCAGCGCCTCAGGGAAGCTAACGACGCGTCGCAGCGCCTCCCGGAAGCTAACGGCGCGCCGCAGCGCCTCAGGGAAGCTAACGACGCGTCGCAGCGCCTCCCGGAAGCTAACGGCGCGCCGCAGCGCCTCCCGTTAATCTCAGACCTGCAGGGAGTTTCACCGCCTGCAGCTCAGCACATTATCAGGTTTGTTCTTGGAAATCAGAAAAGGCAGCTTTTGCTTTCGGTTTAGTTTTGTCAGTTTTCTGCTGAAAGACAAGCGGTCAGAGATAAAAACCTCAGATCATGCGGCAGGAAGTGGAACATGCAGATAAAACTCGTCTTCAGGATGCTGGGTTTTTTTTTTTTACTCTTTTTGCCGGGACCTTTAGAACGACTCGTTCTGAAACAGAAATTTGCTCTAAAAACAGCCAGAGGAAACTGTTCATCTGATGTTCTGACCCGCTGGATCACTAAAAACTGTTTTACTTTGACTGGTCCACACAGAACAGAACAGGATTCAAATGTTTTATTCAACCAGGTTGTTGGTTTCAGACAGGAAGTGACACTCGGATCTTTACAGAAGTTATTCTGAGTAGTAACCATGGTAACCAGCCGATAAATCGTCTCTTCTGGACATTAAGAAGATCTGAGCTCTGATTGGAGGAGAAAGCCAGAGGCACTTCCTCCTTTCTGAATCCTTAGTAACCATGGTAACATCCAGATCTCACGCCAATTCTGAGCAAACTGTAAAATGCCGCAAAGTCGCCATTCTGTCTACACGTCTGGAGCAAATCAATCAGGAAACACAGAGTGATGTCATCAGATGTTGACATGAGGCCGGTTTGATGCCAAGAGGACAGCTAGCTGGACGCTAACTAGACGCTAGCTGGACGCTAACTAGATGCTAGCTGGACGCTAACTAGACGCTAGCTGGACGCTAACTAGACGCTAGCTGGACGCTAACTAGACGCTAGCTGGACGCTAACTAGATGCTAGCTGGATGCTAGCCGTCCTGCTCTGTTCGTCACCAAACCGTCGCTCTGAGATGTAAAACATGAAAATATTCCGGCTTCAGTTACTGTAACGTTTCTGCTTCATAGTGATAAACTCACCAATATTTAAAATAATCTGACATTTTCCACCAGAATCAGATTTCGTGGTCAAGTTTGAGGAAGTGGGACAGGAAGTGAGACAGGAAGTGAGACAGGAAGTGGGCGTCTTAAGGCTTTTTTATGGAACAACAGTGAAAAGTTTGATTCCTTCTTTAAGCTGTAAAACCAGATGAAATGTTTATTTGGGGAATCCTGATAAACGATGACATCAGCCAAATGAGCCGGTTACCATGACGACAGCAGAGCTGATGCTGCGTCACCCGGTCCAGAGCCCAGTAGAACCCATCAGAGCGCCCTCCGCAGGCCCTACCTGGTCTCTGCATGTTAATGTAGCACAGGATCTGGTCTCGGCCCAGCAGCGGTTCCGAGCGGGTTCTGCCCCGCTGCTCCCACTCCATGACGGCCCTCAGGTGAAACGACCTCCCCTCTACAGATTCAGCTCTGACACCCGAACGGCATCCCCTCCAGGTTCTGGTTCTGGCAGCAGGGTGAGTGGTTGAGCTGCGGATCAGAACCGGGCAGCATCTCTCCGTTCATTGGCGCTGAAGCTGCCCCTCCGTCCGCCTGCCTCCATCTCTGCCTCTGTTCAAAGATCGGCACAGCAGCTTGGAGATGTGTGACATCACCGCCAGCCTCGGCCAATCACACGCAGGCAGGGATATCACCACGGCAACGACCCCCTCCTCCTCCGCAGCATCATCTGTCACCGCGGGGATGGATGATGTCATCGATTCAGCTGCTGCTCTGACCGACTGAACGAGGGATGAGCAGAACCCCCTCACACACACACACTAATACACACACTAATACACACACAGTAACACACACACAGTAACACACTCTCTGGGTCCACCTGAGCAGCGGGTCGGAGCTG
>NW_015116135.1:6153-40654 GCF_001443285.1 Poecilia latipinna
ATTAACACACACTAATAAACACACAGTAAGACACACATTAACACACACTGATACACACACTAATACACACACAGTAACACACTCTCTGGGTCCACCTGAGCAGCGGGTCGGAGCTGCAGCTCCACCTGTTGGTCAGAACCAGAAGCAGAGGGACCAGCAGGTGGCGCTGCAACAGGAAGTGAACTCCATCCTGACCTGCTGCTTCAGCGGTCATGTGACCGACATCCTGTGAGAAACTAAAGATCTGATTTAATTATCATCAGCTGTATTGATTATTCAGTAATTGGCCTTTTTAGAGTCTGAATGCTCCAGTTAACGATTATTTACTAAATTAGCTGACAAGAATTTTAATAATCGATTCATCACAACTAATCATTTGAGCCTTAATTTATTACATTAAATCTGACTGGATTAAACAGGAAATGAACAGAAAAATCTGATTTCCATCTAATCAGAAATTATATT
Source organism: Poecilia latipinna (assembly GCF_001443285.1). Lineage (NCBI taxonomy): Eukaryota > Metazoa > Chordata > Actinopteri > Cyprinodontiformes > Poeciliidae > Poecilia > Poecilia latipinna. The sequence goes on from NW_015116135.1 coordinate 6,619, forward strand.
AATTATTGTTCATCCATTTCTCGGGATTAAACTGGATTATTTTAGATATTATCTGGAGGATTAAATGTTATTAAACAGCAGAAAATCTGAACAGAAACAGTTGATCATCAGTTTAATGGATGTTTGTGTAACGGCGCCGTGCTGCCAGGCTTCAGAACCAGAACCAGAACCTTCCCTTGAGTCCACTTCCTGAGTTTATCCTCCTCTAACCTGAAGCAGCTCCTCCCTTCAGCCTTTAACAAAGTTTAAACCGAACATCCAGAGGAGAAGACGTTCAGCGGCCATGTTTGTTTCTGAGCTGCAGTACCGCCAGCTGCCGCCAGGGGGCGACGCCTCCCACAGATAAACTGCTTTAACTTTGTTTATGAAATAAGAAAGAGAAAAAGATGCTGAATGAAACCCAGATTATAGTGATTAGTGTGAGTCGGACCAGAACCAGAACCAGGAGGAGGTGGAGCTACCTGGTGCTGCTTGGGTCATGTTGAGTTCGCTGGTGATCAGAACCTCCAGAACCTGAACCAGAGGATCCAGAGTGGAATCAGACCTGGACAGAACAACAGAGACCCGGTGAGACCCGGCGGTACCGCTAGGACCTGCTGGAATGTTCTGGGTTCTGGTACCGACCCAGGGGGCTGCCTGAACAGAAGCGGGCTGAAGTTCTCGGCCAGAACCCGCGGGCTCAGCTGGTTCCTGGAGCCGTGCAGACAGAGCCGGGCCAGGTGCCGGACCACGCTGAGCAGGGTCAGCCCGAACTGGGCCGGGCAGGTCGGCGAGCTCGCCACGCCCCGCAGAACCTGGGCGCACTCCTCCGGGTCCCGGACCTCTGCGGACAGAACCAGGGGCATTAAAACGGGTCAGAACTTTTCACCAGCGCCTGACTGACAGGAGCGCTGGCCGCCCCGGTTCTGGTTCTGCTGACCTTGGACGGCATGGCTCATGTCGGCCTGCAGCGAGGCGGGCAGGACCGGACCGGGCAGGTCCTGCAGGAACCGGACCACCCCGTCACACAGAGACGGCACGTCCAGCTGCTCCGGCTCTGAAAACAAACGCACCTCAGTCAGACGGAACCGAGCGGACCACAGCCGGACCGCAGGACGGGTTCTGGCTCCTCACCGGTGTCGGCCAGCTGCCGGGTGTCCAGAACTCCTCCACTCATGCTGCGGTACAGAACCGGGCTGTCGGAACCTGCAGAGACACAACAGGAATCTGATGACCAGACGCTGAAGGTCCAGTAGACACTGGGTTCTGTTGGTTCTGAACAGTTCCACAGAGAGACCCGATCCAGCGGAAGCTACAGAATCGGGTCGGGTTGGACCCGGTTCTCCAGCTTGGGCCTACCTTTGGTCTCTATGAGCTCCATCAGTCTGCTGAGGAGCGGCGGCGCCGTGTCTGGAGGTCCGAACTGCTCTGGCAGGTCCGGCAGAACCAAACCTGAGCAACAAACACAAAGAGTCAAACATGGAGGTTCTGGAACCCCGACGAGCGGCGCCGTCTGGTCCAAAGGTTCTAACAGAGAACGTCTGGATAAACAGAGCCAGGTTCTGGTTCTGATGGCTCAGTTCTGTATGAGTATCAGACTAAGCCCAGATCTCTGACTTTCAGGCAGCAGATGCTAGTAAAGCTAAGCTAACAGTGCTAAAGCTGCTCTGTTGATGATGAGCCATTAGGATTTAGCACTTAGCTAATGCTAAATACCAACACAGCACTGAGCAGAGCTAATGCTAAGGTCTTAGCATTAGCTAAGTATCATGTTGGTGTAGCACTTTAGCATTAGGTTTTGCTAAATACTGTGTTGGTGTAGCGCATTAGCATACACCAAACTAGTATTTATGATCAGGGCTTCGTGTTAGCGCAGTTAGCGGTTCAGTTAGCGATGTCCAGCAGTGTCAGGATGTTCAGAAAGTGAAAAGTTTCTGACAAGTGAAACAGAAACGAACATGGAGTTGTGGGGATTTTGGTCAAATTACATAAAACCATTTTGCTGCTCAAACCGAGCAGGAAGGAACCAAACGGATGCAGATAAACCAGCAGACGATCGATAACACGACGAGTTCTGAATGAGCTGCTGAGCCTGGAGAGCCCAACCCGACCCGGTTCTGATGGAGGAAGCTGCTGCAGGCCCAGCTGACGAAGCTCTCCTCGTCTCCATGGAAACAAAATGCAGCTGGTCATAGAAAGGCAGAGAGCTAAAACCTGCAACATGTTCGTTTCTGAGAGGAAACCAGAGGAGGAAGAGCAGCAGTTCTGTGGAACAGGCAGGTAATGACAGTAAACACACACACACACACACACACACACACACACACACACACACTTCCTGTGCTGCGCTGACGGCAGCAGAATGCAGTCAGTTGTGATCAGTCAGCAACCGCAGCCCTGACTAAACAGCAGCTGGGACGGTCCGGGTCGCTGCAGAAGGTCTGATTGGACCGGGCCTCACAGAGAACCAGAACCTGGGAGCTGGACTCACCCTCTGACTCTGAGTCGGTCCTCACGGACGCGGCGGATGGCGGTCTGGGTGGGCGGGGCTTCGGAGTGGGCGGGGACATCCTCTTCCTGCCGACGAACTCCACATACGTTCCTGGGAAGTCGCCTTTCTCCTGCCAGAACCAGAACCAGAACCAGACAGAGGCCGACTGAGCGGTTCCGACCCAAAATCCATTTTGCTGCTAATTTATGGATCAAACAGATCTGAGCTCAGCAACAGAGACACTGAGAGGTCAGAAATGAAGCTGGACGTGTTTAAACCTGAAACAATAATCAATAAATCAATTAATAAATGAAAAAAACTCATTTCCATTTGCATTAATGATCATTTTTCTCTTCCGACTAAAAACAGGTCGATGAAAGTCTGGAGTTTGGGTCTCAAGTAAAAATGGTTTCATTTTGCTTACAGTCCTAATTCATTTATTTGTCGTTTCTGTTTTGTTTATTTTTGATTATTTTAAACGTCTAAATGTTCCAGAGTTAAATGTTCATCAGAATTAAAAGTTTATTCATCTTTGAGTGTTTATTATGGTGTGTCAGATTTACAGGCGTACCAGAAACACTGGAACACAAAGGTTCCCGCTGGAACTGTTGAATATGAAAAGAAAAATGTGACTAACTGTTAAATTTTTAATGTAATTAATTAATCAGAATAAATGCGTTTCAGTCCCAGTCTGACTACAAACTAATATGAAATGTGTAGATTTCCAGATTTCTGTCTTTACACCAGAATAAATAAAACCATGCAGAAATCTGTTGGGTATGAATAGTTATGAGCTGCATTGATGTTAGTAATTTATCGTCATGGCAACGTCCAGTAAATCCCAAAGGACTGATTGGACCAATAACTTGTTAGCTCTAATGACGTCATCTCAAAGGTTAAAGGTCACAGACAGAGAAACCGGCCCTTCCTGGCCCTGGCAGATCTGTGGCGGGTCAGAACCGGTACCTGCGTGGTCTCGTTGAAGCCCGGCAGCCAGCCGATCTCAGACGGCCGCTCCTCGTCTCCGCTGCCGCAGCCCAGCGCCAGCAGCGCCCCCCTGCTGACCAGCAGCATGTCCCCCACGCGCAGGTCGATGTCCTCCTCCCGCTCCTTCTTGTAGTCGTACAGCGCCCGGTACTGGAAGCCCTCGGAGCTCATCCTGACGCCGGTCCAATATGGCTTCACAGCTCGTAGCAAAAATCAGCTCTGGGTAGAAAACGGTAGAAAAATACGTTCCTGCAACGTCCTGAGAGCTTCTAGAGGGAAGAAGAGAGTAAAGATGGCGTCTCCAGCTGCGCGCGCGTCTCTCCGCTCTCCATGTCATCCCTCCTGCTGCGCCCAGCGCCGCGCCGCCACACACGCAGCTTCCTGCTGCATCAGCTGGAGGTCAGCGGGGGTCACACGACACATCTGAGGGGGACACGGCTCCACCTGGAGGGCTGGAGGACAAACTGCACGTTAAAGGTCACAGATTGCTGGAGGTTAGAGGTTAAAGGTTACATGCTGCTGCAGGTTAAAGGTCATAGGCTGCCTCAGTCATCCAATCAGAGACCTCTCAGAGTCAGCAGACTAATCACTTCCTGTTTGTGTTTTTTCCTGCTGCTGCTCAGAGTTTCCACAGGACGTCGTTTAGCTGCTCAACTCTTTGAACACATAAATGATGACGACCTTCTGAGGTCGTCCAGAACGACCGCTCTGCTGCCTCTAGATGCATCTCTGACCCAAAACACCTGAAGAAGAAGACAGGAAGACCTGCCCTCGTCTGATTGGCTGTTGGAGCCAGGATGTTCGAGTTTCAGCTGTTTTCAGTCTGAAACGGTTCAGCAGATTCTCAACAGTAAAAAAAATATCAGTTTGATGAAAGATAAAACATGTAAAATACCAACTTCCTCAAATTTAACACAAGAAATAAAAGTTACTTTTCTGCCATTAAGCGGCAGATTGTGGCAGAAATCAGGAAACTGTGAGTGGGTTTCTTATATTCCAGTTGTTTTATTAATAATTACGGTCGTCAGTTGTTGAGTCATCACAGCTGATAGAAAACATGCAGAAACACGTGAATCACTGGTTTAGAGGAACTTATTTGATTTAGGGGAAACGTCTGTGGGGTTCAAATTTACTCCTACAGTTAAAAACATCGACTGACATGTTGGATCAAAACATCTTCACGAAGCTTTTATGATCAAATTTTAAATTATGTCAGATTATTTTTTAAGCTGAAAAAGTTTTTTATGTTCTAACAAATTCAGAAAAATAAAATCAAATAAAATCACATAGAAAATGATTTGTTTGTTTTTAAATCTAAAAATAAATGTTAATCGCTTACTTTTAAATAAAACATGAATTTTATTTTAAGATGGTCGTTTTTCCAGCTGCGTTCATGTTTTCAGGCAGCAGGAGCAAACAGGCCGACCTCTGACCCCTGGCTTGTATATTTTCAGGAACAAGGATGTTTATTTGAGCCATTTAAACAATTTTATTACAGTCATGTAATAAATTTAGAAAATAAAATAAACAGCAGGAAAAAAACACTAACATTTATTTGAATATTTCTAGCTTATGATTTATTTGGTCTGTAGCTTTAAACAGCTGCATCCTGGACATTTCTGAGTTAATATAATATTTATTTGCATAACTTTAGTTGTACTGATGTAAATGGCGTAAAATACGTTATTATAGCTCACAGTATGTTTAAGTAATCTGTCATTTTTCATTTAAGCCTTTGAAAGTAAACAGAGCAATTCGTCTCTCTTCACCTTATTGGAGCAAAAATGAATCTTAATCAACTCTCAAAATCAGATTTTTATATTTCAACTGATTTTGATCAACTTGATTCAAAATACCATGTTTGTGTGTTTACATAGAAATAGATAATTAAACCTTTTTAATTAATAAACATTTTGATAAATTAGTTTTAATTACTGGTAACCCAAATATTTTGTCATTAATATTTATATGTAATGATGAACATGTAACATATCAAAGGGACCTATTGCAAATAAATTTGCACAATAAAATCCACATTTTAGGGATAGGAAATAAACTTAAAGTATAAAAATACAATAAATTTTCTCATTTTGTCTCCAATAACAATAGTAATAATAATAAAGGCTGTTTCAAGCTGGTTAAATTTGAGAAAAATATATTAATATTTGTTTTGATGGTGTGTAAAAATAAATTTTGAAAAATATTTAAACATATTTCTAAAATGATCTTCCGATTAGCTTATGTGTATATTAGGTTATTAAATATGCGACGGACCTTGTTAATGCAAAACATACATTTATAGACGAGTTTAGAAAAATGCGTAAAATTAATTGTTTATAAAGCAACATTATAATAACAAAATGTTTCTGATAAAATATTTAGTTTTTAACGAATCTGCGGTGATGAACAGAGAAAATGAACCCATCGTCTCTAAAGACACATTTCAGCTTTGTAAGGTCCTTTACCTAAAAACAAGCTAAAGTTTCTGTTTTTCTGCAGGCCGCCATGATGTTACACGGGATTTAAAAGCTAAAGCTGCTCTATGAAGCAGCAGAACCAGGACAGAACCAGGAACCCGACCAGAACCGCTCCAGGAAACAGGAAACCAGCAGCTAGCCGTGCTAGCTGAAGGAAAACAGCTCTCACCTTGTTGGTTCTTTAACTTTTTCACCAACCGAACCGTCCAGCAGACCGAACTCTGAACACCATGATGGATGCCGCCTCCACTGGTTCTCCAGAACCGAAAAATTCCGTTAATTTAGCGAAAATCCTCAGGATGGAGACGCTGGCAGATCGGAAGACCGTGTCCGTTCAGGTTGTCGACAGCAGACTGGCATCAAGTTCGTCGCTACGCACACTCACTTCCGGAGTAGACTGTCAAAATAAAAGAAGCCAAACAGATCACGTCGTCAAATCCTTTAAAAATATTTGTTTCTGGTATGAAACTTGTCGTGTGGCAGATGAATAGTACAATTAGATCACAGATTTTTCATGAAACTTTATTTTTGCTCTTAGAAATTTGAGCAGAACCAAACGAGCCGCCGAGACCTTCAGAATAAAAGCTGCATGGGCGAGGATGTCAAGAAACTTAGCATCACGATCAAACTGCGTTTTAAGTTGAAATATTACCAGTCATTATTACCTGTAATTTCTTTTTTTTTTTTTTACTGTTCATCCAGCATGTGCTGCGATGAAACGTTATAAAGATGGCTTAGACAGATTACAGCTGGTCACGGGAGGGGGGCTGGGCACTGACGTCACATCCGCTAACCTAGATATTAAAGCAGCGTGCAGGGCTGTCAGACAAAGGCGGAGTGGGGGGTTGCTGTGTTCGCTGAGCCCAGGCTTTCCACAGCCGCTGCGTGGGCGTGATTTCTGTGTCAGGAAAACTGGGAGACTCCGGCATCACGTGACTGCTGCTGCGGATTTTCCAGAACAAACCGTCTGCACATCATGCGGGGCTGTGCGTGCAGCTTCCGCCACCGCAGAGGCTGTTCATGGAAAAACAAGCTGCTTTATTTATAGCAGAGTCAAAAATGCAATCATTAAGAACAGTTTATTAATAAATACAGAAGAAATCATAAGACTCAAACCACATCTTAACTCAACTCATTGATGGTAAAAACAGATTCTCTAAAAACATTTAAATATTTATACAAGAGGAAACTAAGACAGCCTGACATGTTTCTGAGATAAAACTGTGTTTATCAGCAGTGAAATAAAACTGATTTATTCAGCAGAAACATCGATTCATCCAGGTAAAATTCATGGGTCCATAAAAATCTCCACCTTCCCCCCAGTAAGTGACGTGTGTCGGTCCGGTTCACGCTCTGCTTCAAAGTCCAGCAGAACTCACTGAACCGACATGTAAAGGAAAGAACCAGCAGCAATAATCTGGGTTATTGGTCCGATCATGGAGAGAAACAAATGAGGGTTTCTTTCACAGCCATAATTTAACCACATCATTCATTCATCTATAAATGTCACAGGGAGTCACTTCGTGAGTCAAAAACAGAAATCGGCGCCCCGCCCCCCCCCAACAGGAAGATACGTAAGGGTAAAGGAGCATAGAAAACATGTTTACACCCCGAGACAAAGACACATGAAAGGTAAAACTCGCTACATTTACATGTGAAGGAGCGTAACGGCGCGGTGAAGTGTAAGCGAAGGCATCATCGGGGCGCCGCCCCCTCCAGACGGGGTTTTGACGCCCCCTCTGGTGCAGCGCCCCTATGCGCTGCATAACCACTTTTTGCGCCACTGCCTGGTAGCTAAACATGTAGAACATTTAGCTTGCTAGCTAATATTCAGTCAGCCAGCTATATGTACTTCTACATGTTTAGCTAACTAGCTAAACATTTATGTTGCACACTAAATGTTGATCTTGCTACTTAAATATGCATTATGAAGGTGTGGCATTCATAAATGAATGAATGAGGAAAATGAGTCCCCATCTTTCCTTGCATGCTGAGCTAAATAAGCCACATTATTGCTGCTGGTTGTTTCCTGTTTGGTGGTTCTGTCCAGCCGGACCCGGTCTACATGCTGAAGATGTTCCCCAGTCGGTGGACGACCAGGTGGATCCGACCCGCCAGCCGCAGCTCGTCCTTCAGGTGGCGCCCCACCTGCTCACAGTGCAGGACGTCGCAGAACACCCAGATCTCCGCCCGCTCCCGCTGGATGTTGGCGTTGCAGGTCGGCAACCCGGAGCGGCTCAGGCAGCGGATCAGGCAGCGCCACGCCTGGAGGGACAGACAGTTTCATCATCAGTTTCAGAAAATGTTTCCTGGTGACGATCACTGCAGGGAAACACGGACGGATCGGAACTAGACTGGTTTTTATCTTATTACCTAAATCCGTCCAGCATCACCCAGGAACCAGACCTCAGTGATCGCCTGACCCAGTTCAGGGTCAAAGGTGATGTAACCGTAAACAGAGACGGAAACGCTGAGCGGACGGAAATCTGATAAAAATGATGAACTCAGCATAAAAAACTGATAAAGATCCAGAATCCCAGCAGAAACGAACCGGCCAGAGTTCTGGATCTGATTCTGGTTCTGATCTGCTGGGTCACATTTATGATCAGGCAGAGAGGAGGACACCAAAGCAGAAAGGGTTAAAAATAAAACCTCTTTTCTTTTTATTACAAATTCAAATTCAGAATAAAAAGGTATCTTAAAAAAAGACTTATTTCAGTAATTTCACCTGAAATGAGCAAAAATCATCCGTCGAACCAGATGATGGTTCTTGGTTGGTTCATGTCTCCTAAACGAACCCAAGGAGTGAGCTGGTGAAAAACATCTGGATTTCCAAAAATTAAATCTTCAAAAAGAGAAAAGCGGATAGATTTACGGCCCAATGGGAGGAGCCTAACCGTCCCTGATGTCAGCTCAGGCCCAGCTGGACTGGAAGCATCCAGGTGTTCAGAACATCTGGAGGGGTTTGTGTGTTTCCCTCTAAATGAACAGACAGGAAGTCGGTCCAGTGGAAGCCCCGCCCCCTGCAGCCACTCACCTCCTCCAGGTCGCTGCAGTTCTGCTGGGTGATGACCCACTTGGCGCGCTGGCGCAGGTGGAGCTGGTGGAGGGACACCAGGCGATGGAGACGCCTGGACAGAGACATGCGGCTCTGCAGCTGGACTCCGCTCTGCCTGGAGATGCTCCAGGACCTCCGGACCACCGGGACCTCTCTTTCCGTCCCTGGACCGGTTCCAGGTGCCGCGGGTTGGATACGGCCGAGAGCGTCCTCCATAGGCCCAGGCTTGGTCTCTGTGAGGGCGCCCCCTGGTGGGCCGATGCGGGGAGGCAGTTTGGCCGGTCTGATGGGCCGGCGGTGGGCGGAGCTGCAGGGGAACCAGGGCTGGAAGGCGGGCGGCGGCCGGAGGGCCATCGGCTCCAGCAGCCTCTGGGTCTGCTGCAGCAGGGCGGAGAGGCGCAGCGCCGAGCCGGGCCGGTAGTGCAGAACCACACGGTCCATCCAGAGGGACCGGATCACAGGACAGACAGGACAGCGGTCCTCTTCCTCCTCTTCCTCATGACGGCTCAGACAGAGACAGGCTGAGGAAACACACCACTGCTTTTAGTTCACACATAAAACACTAAGTTAGAGGCGGCCATTATCACATCTTTTATCACGATAAATTTAGTATATTAAAATTTTGATTTAATGATGTTCAAAACACCCAAACTGACCGTTTGTTACTTCTAGTATTTTCTCCACTGTTTATTCAATATAAATACCAATAAATATTAATTTGAAAATGTAATTAAACTGAGTTACTTTGAGCAATTTAGTGACATTAACTGAACTTCTCTGTGGTAAAGAAGCGTATTACAAATAGCTATTAAATTCAAACATACTTTATTGATCCCAAAGAAAAATTAAATGTGTTTTCCTAGAGCAGTATCTGTGGAAGAATGAGCACCGTGTCAAACAACTACCTAAAAACAGTAAAGGTTTTATCGTACCTTTTATCATTATCGAATTATTACCATCAAATATCGTGTTAAGTTTTATCACGTCCGTCCCTATGAACTCGACTTTTAAAAAAGAAGATTTACAAAAATATTTTAGCTTCTATTTTATTTTTATTCTGGAGGATCAGTTTGCTGCTGATGCAGAAATAAAAGGCTACAGACTGAACGGGCCTCAGTTGTGTTAAAAGTCCTCCACCTTGTGGCCGGGGTGGGTAATGTCAAGATGTTGTGTCAACAGTCAATATTTAAAAAATAAAGCTGCATGAGAAAGGTTATGTAGCACAGATAATCTAAAACGTAGGTGTTACCGACAAAAACTGGGATATTTTTGTGAATATAGGTGATTAAAAGAGGAAGAAAAAACAACAATGAAAAAACAAAGTAGAACTAAAAACACAGCAGACGATCCTTTCTAGTTTCTGTGGTTACGGCGGCAAAAAAACAGCAGTTAACTTTAACCTTGTTTTGATTCCCATAACACAATATTTCTAATGTTGTAGTAGAACTGATTTTCAGCTGGAAACAATAATAAACACGATAACAGTTGTAAAAACAGCAACACAAGAGCCTCTGAGAGCTAATGTTTATAGCTTGTTTAGCCGTTAGCATGCTAACAGATTATTATTGGCTCAGGAAAAACCTTCATACGAGCCAAAACCAGCAAACATGAAGCTAAGCTGGTACATAAACAGAGCAGCCATGTTTTATGTTTCATGTTTCATACTCACCAGACCAACTTGGTTTCTAGACACGAACAACCGACGCCATCATGGAAGTTGACGTCGCTTCACGAGAAATCTCGCGAGTTTTCCGTATTCCAGCAGCTTCACCGGAAGTCTGCTCTTATATTATGTCTAAGAGTCTGCTGATCTCGGCGGGGCCGCCATGTTGGGAAGGGCAAAAGAGGCAGACAACCTACTAGAACAAGGTAGCTGATTAAAAGAAAATGTTGGTTTTAAATTTTTCAGAGGCATTTTATTAGTTGAACTTTCAATAAAATTCTTTTAAATAGGCTTAGTCTTTTCTTAGAACCCAAGTATGCTATTTTTAGTAGGTGTATTTGTAACTTATTTTGTAAGATCTTTTCTGGTATGCCTGATGTCTCCACTGACAGACCATCTGTACTCTGTATTCTGGTCTCTGTGGATTTCTGGCAGCAGTTTGTGGAAGCAGCTCAGCTGCAGCAGCCATGTCTGCTCTGGTTGGTGTGTTCAGTTAACATTAAAGTTCCAACAATCAGCTGCACCTCTTAGCAGTTCCAGCGAAAATGCTGCCAGTCCAACCAGTTACTCATTGTGGACTGTAGAACAGCTCCACCCCGGTGGCAGCAGGTTGGTCCTGATTTGTTCTCGCTCTTGTTGCCGTTTGGACATTTATTCCCTCTGGTTCTGGATGCTGTGCAGCTGGAAGGATACAGCAAGTCTTCAGTCAGAGGCCTCTCTCTGTTGAATCACTGACTGCTACTGGAGGTTTTTCCTCAGTTTAATGCTGACAACAGCTGAGCTACATGAAGCAGATTCTGTAGTTCGCAGCTACTGCAGAGCAGCGGGAGCAGAAGAAGAGACGGAGGCTGCGGTAGTTTGTCAATAGGACATTTTATTTCATACGTCTGTTGTCTTACAGTAATATAGTTGCTGAGATGACCACCGGCTGCAGCCTGGACACCTAAAACTGACAGCTGGACTACTTGAAGCAAACTTTTTTGTTCCTATATCTTTAAATCTTAAAATGATGTTGCAACAGAAAAAAAGCACATTTGCCATCAGATGTGTGGTGACGTCATGTCGGGTTATAGAGAGGTGTAAAAAAGAAGAAGAAAGAAACCTGCGATGCTGTAAAAGGATCTGAGTATGGCACATTTGGTCCACGTCGGTCGTTTTATTATCTTGTTTTTCTCAGACATGTAAGAAAGGAAAAGGAAAAAACTAAAATAGATGATAGTTTAGGTGTTTTTCTCCCCAGAAGCACAGCATTAATGACAGCATATCGACAACACGGCTGCAGAGGAGGTCGTTTCTCTGTGAGCTTAAAATTTATCAGCCAATCAGGATCACCCTGGTACAGAAACATCATCAGAAATATTAATAACTTCTTTCCATCCAAAATGAGAAGGGGTGGGGGTGAGAAAGGTGTGTGTGGAGGCGGGGCTGTTCGTGGATGACGGACAGGAAGGGGGCGGGACATTCACAGGAAGTAGTCAGGCGTGCGTCTGGTCACGTGAGGCTCACCGCGGCGAGGGGCGGGGTCAAACTGCAGGCTGAGGACGAAAACATTCAGTTATGATCAGCTGACAGGAAGTGACATGAAAAAATACTAAAACATTCAGTTCATTCAAATATGCAAAAAATAAAAGTTAAATAACCTGAAAGTTTATTAGAATAAAATTAAAATGAACATAAAAATGTTATATCTAATAGTGCAATTTTCATCTCAGGAGGAATTACTCAATATTAGCTGATTATTTAGATATGATCAATTTGGTGGATAAAAATAATTGGCACATTAAATAATCTAATTTATTCATTAGAATGCAGATTAATAATAGTTTCAGTCCTGAATAGGTGAACTTCCTGCAGCTCTTCGCTCGGTCGACTCACAAAGAGTATTTGAGGGTGTCGTCCAGTTCCATGATGGCCGCCTGGTTGCCACAGCGATAGCAGTAGTTGGGAGCACTGAAGATGGTCACCACGTTCTTGTCGTGGCCCCAGTTGTAGCCCTGATGGACGGAGCAGAATCAGACCCTGAACGCATCGTTCTCCGCTCTAACGCTCAGATCTCTGATATTCTGTACGTTTCACTTCGACTCCATGATCTCATCCTCCAACCAAACAAAACGCAACGTCGTTCACACAACATCTGCTTAACAATATTAAGTAGTGTGGTTGCCGTGGCGACCCGTTACCTCCATGACCAGCTGATGGGCGCGGGACACCAGCGTGAGGCCGTTGGCGTGGTTGAACGTCTCTGAGATGTCCTGACCGAAGGTGTAGCCGGCGCCGCGGGGGGAGATGCCCCACCCGCCGCGGTCGTCCGGGTCGGACCACAGCAGGTCGCACATGGGGCCCTGAGGGACACAGACAGTTACAGCGGGCAGACAGGGAGTACGGGGGGCAAACTGGGGGCGCGCGTACCTCATGTGGGACCTCCTGCAGGCGGTCCAGGGCCCGTATGTGGTCCAGAGTGTCGATGGATGGAGACAGGCCTCCATGGAGACAGAAGATCTGGAGCAGACAGGAACACGTTAGCTTTAGGCTAACACCACAGCGCCCCCCGCTGGCGCCCCTCCCCGCCTCGCCGGCGCCCTCACCTGGCCGTCCACCAGCGCGGTGAGCGGCAGGTAGTCGAACAGGTCTGTGAAGTACTTCCACACGTTGGCGTTGCCGTATTTCCTCAGGCACTCGTCGTAGAAGCCGTAGACCTGTGTGATCTGCCGGGACTCGTGGTTCCCCCGCAGGATGGTGATCCGCTCTGGGAAGCGCACCTGGAGGGCGAGGCCAGCGGAGGTCAAGGCTCCGTTACAGCACAGTTACAGCCAATCAGGTCAAAAACTGAAAAATCTGACTCTGTTCCTGCTCAGTGAACGCATCAGAGCCTGAGGCAGTGATTGTGTTCCAGGAAGCAGTCTGGATGACGACTCAGCGATTCTGAGGTCACCAGTAGCTGCTCTTCCTGTCTGACATCACTTCCTGCAGCAGCTCTGGACTCTAATCATTTTACAGGAGCAGCAGTAAAGCTGCAGGACGACCTCTGACCTCTGTCCAGCAGGCAGCGTTACCTTTAACGTGACCAGCAGGGTGACCGTCTCCACAGAGTAGTAGCCTCTGTCCACGTAGTCGCCCATGAACAGGTAGTTTGTGTCGGGAGACTTCCCTCCGATCTTAAACAGCTCCATCAGGTCATGGAACTGACCGTGAACGTCGCCGCACACCGTCACCGGGCATCGCACCTGGAGAGGGGGCGGAGCGTTAGACACAGCCTGGGAAACATGGCCGCCTCCCACCATCAGTCACAACAACCTGGGAAACATGGCCGCCTCCCACCATCAGACACAACAACCTGGGAAACATGGCCGCCTCCCACCGCTACAGAAACCAGACTAACGGCTTTAAGGCTCAACAGTGAAAAAGACGCTGGAGCTTCAGATGTTTAATATTAATAACTACATAAATCAGCTGATTCTCTTTCTGATTCCAGCTGTTCAAACTTCCAGAACAGAACCAGATATGGTTCTTGTGACCCAAACCCAACAAGGTTCTAAATGCAGTAAATTATTAATTAAAATCAGTTTTCACAGATCTGCAGTGAATTCAGATTTAAAAGCCGATGTTCTGCAGATTTTTCATTTTACCAATTAAAGCTTTTTAGACAATATTAGAAAAACATTGAAAGATCAGAGCTAATAATTTATTTCCCTTTGTCAAGAAAACATTTTATTGCCTAAAGTGAATTTAGATGATCAAATTATTTCAATAATCAATTTATCATTCAGATTAATTCCTAGTTTTAAACTAAGTTCAGATCATTTCTGAACTGAAACTAAAGTCTGTTGTGTTTTTCAAAAACAATAAAAATTATTTAATGTTTAATTTTAGAGACAGAATCAGATGTAGTTCTACATTCTTCCTGCAGGGGGGGTTACTCCCAGACACCGCTGTTATTCCTGCCGGAGCGGCCGGTTCTTCCAGAACCTTTAATAGACCGCTGTCCCGTCTCCAAGGAAACGCACTGAACACGTTAAAAATGTCGATTCAGTCAGAAAAACTAAAATGTTTCTCAGAAACAGAAAAGTGACATCAGAGAAATAAAATGTTTGAGAGGTTCTGGTTCTGTCCAGACCCGTTTGGATCGCTGTGACCAGAACCGGTTCAGAGAAATTAACTCACTTCCTGGACGTTGGACTCCTTGGTCAGAATCTCCTTCGCCTGAAAGGAAAACACAATCAGAAGATCAAAAATCAATATCAGGATATGGATCAATCACATCACACAACTTCATCACGTCCTTCAGCTCCAGGGTCAGAACCGACCCGTTTCCATGGAAACCACCCATGGAGGACATAAAGCTGGTCATGACACTTTGTTTTCAAATGATGATAAAATATTAAATATTATTATGACTAACCAGCAAAACAAACTATTATTTAGTCTTTATTTTCTAACCTGTTTATTAAAAGCTGCATCATGAGGATGACAGTCGGCTTTCCTGAGCCTCAGATCAAAACAAACATGGCCGACAACGCGTCTGATTGGCCGATCAGTCAGTCAGGTTGTACTGGAGCCAATCAAACATCCCATAATAAACACAGATCTGCTGCCATCTGAGATTCATTGGATTCATTTTCCTTCATTCTCTGTTTGACTCATTTAGGGGAATAAAAGGAATTTACAGTTCAGCTGATGAACGCTTTATTTTCCCTCCAGAGCTGAAGGAACAAACTGAGGTTCTGATCCGGGTCGGGTCGGGTCAGAACCACCTTCCCTCTCTGAGAGTCTTTATTTAAAAAATGTATTTTTAATTTGCTTCAATCTAAACTTGTGATGATTTTATGGGGAATCAAACCGCCGTCAGACTGATCAGCCGTTGCCGTGGCAACCAGTACTGGATGTTTTTAACTGAACTGAGGAAAACATGTGGGCTGGTTTACCAACGCTGATAAAACAGGAACATGTTGACCTGATCTTCACGTTCAGAACCATTTGATGTTTTATAAACTACTCAGAGGTTCTGGTGCATCAACAGTTCTGAACTCGTCCCATCAATCAATACACATGTGATCAATAGATCAGTTATTAATTATAGTAAAACTGGTTCTTATACCTGCTGGTGTTTAGAGGAGAAATGTGGTTTTCTCTGCAGGTTTGATGTTTTCAGACTGTTATTCATTTATGAATGTGTAAATAATACGTCCTCAACTGACCTTTAGGACTGGAAACACAACAGGACCAAGCTGAGACCATCAGAGATTATTATAGATTATTACAGATGATCAGAGATTATTATAGTTGATCATATTTCTGGTTATTAGAACAATCAGGCTGGATGGGAGTCACTCAGTGTCAGCCCAACATGGCCGCCGCCTCCTGGTTCATGTTCAGTCTGATAAACAGATCTGTTTCATATAGATCTATATTAAACATTCAGCTTCAGATATGAATTTCTTTGTTCTTTAATGTTTCCATTAAACTTTAAACAAAAATATCTTTTTCTCATCTGTTTCTTTTCCATAGATGGAGGGAGCGGTTCTTTTCTCCAGATAAATCATGGCTCTAACCTTCTGAGTTCATTCATGAGTTTGTTTTTGTTGCTGACATCAAATCATTTTTAGGAATACAAAAATCTGCTGGAGACCCTAAACATGACTTTTTAAAGGTTCAAACTCCAAACCTACCATAATATGCATTAATACCAGGTCTGCACCGACTGCAGTGTTCTGGCCGATCGCCGATTACCCATCTTTTAAAAAGCCTAACTTACCGAATATGATTTTGGCCGATACCATGTTTTTTTGTCTGAAATGTTGATCAATATATCAGGAAAGTTGCTGAATTGGAAACACTGGGGTGACTAAATGTGCAGACATGACCTGGTCGGCCGGTTTGTCAGTTAAACTTCTCTAACAGGAGAAAACAAAAGCACAGCAGTTGAATTTTAGACCTGTGCCGACACTGACAACATCGGGGGGATAAGATCGGCTTCACATGTACCAAAAGAAAAATTTAAAAAATACAAATCGGCCGATCACCAATCTCCCAAAATTAAGGAAATTGGCACCAATAAATTGGCTGGCTGATAAATCGGTGCACCCCTAATTAATACGCAGACTGGAAACCGTATTTGCTCTGCAGCAGAAGCTAACATCTACAGCCTGACAGCGGCTCGTCAGGGTTCAGCCAATCAGCACCAAGGAAACGACTGACGCCAGCCAATAGCGCGTTAACAAGCGTTGTTTAGACAATTTAGCTTCAGGAGCTGCAGTTTCTCAATAATGTTTTAAAAATTAATGTGAATAATTTTCATTCCCCAGAGAAATCCATGAATAGAGGAGAGTTTTCCGTTTCCTTGGAAACCAAAAACAGCAAAACGTTTCCTGTTTGGGAGTTCATTCGATTTATGTTCCTGTTGCTTATAGATGCAGAGAACGACCAACCAGTTCTACCATTAATGCAACTTTAATCAACCAGTACAGATAACTGATCAGTTGTAGTCAAAGCAGTAATTCACACTATTAATTATGACCGATTAAATTATTCAAGTTAAGTTGGGGTACAATAATTATTACACACAGAAGTAATTTTAATAATTAGTGAAAAAGCCTAGTAAGAACAATAAGCCTCTAGATAAAATCTGCAGCTCTTCATTATTCAAGTTTATCCTTTAATAGACCAGATCCAATCAGCTGATCAATCCCATGAAGTTCAACTGAAACTATGACATCATGGTGGAAATATGATGAAATATTGCTTAAAGTTGTTGTAAAACGACTGAGTTTAGATTTATACCGTAAATCTTTTAAATATGAAACATGTTTTATTTTCCCTGGAATAAAACTCCAGATCTTATATCTGGCCTGTTCCTTCTTCAACCAGCGCAGCTGATCGTCTCCTGGTGTCCATCATTCATGGATTGACAGCCAGAAACATCCTGCCACACTTTTCAGAAAGCGGTATGTTTGGGTTTCTTACAGGGATTCATAAAGACGATGATTCAGAGCTGAGAGGCTCTAAATTTATTTCTATTGCAGCAACCCGGTGGAGCCGTCTAAAGCCTGGGAGCTTTACGCAATAAAACCTCTGATCGATCCGGGCAGGGTGCGGTGGAGAGCAGTACGACGTCACATTAACCGATCCGCTGGTCACTTAGCCTCTAAAACCAATACATTCTGGAAATAAGGGCGTTTCAGCGGATAAGGAAAGGGAAAATCTAGTTGTTTAATTAACGGACGGTAAAATGGGCTGCGTCTATTTGATGGGTAAACAGGGTGCGCATTTTCGGCCCGTCAGTTTTTAATTTGTGGTTTCATAAATATCTTCACAAATACACTTTTACCTAGAAAACCTGAAAGACTGGCTGTGATTTATATTCAACAAGGTACACAAACACCGTCGAGCTCCGTGTGGCTGCTCTAAAACTGGGCCAAAAACCGTCAACGTTACTGCTTTTCCAGGAATTAGACCGAGCCGCTGGGGCCTACTATGAAATGGAGGTCAGTGGAATCAGACGGGAGTACCTACCTTCTCGCAAAGCGTCCGGACTTGGTTTTCTGTCAGCTGCTTGCACTCGTTGAGTTGCTCAATCCACTGGTCTAACTCTTTAGTAAAAGTTTTATCCTCCATGACGGCAGCTGTGGTAAAAACCGAACCGATCTGCGTTTCAGCTCCTGGCTTCAGCTCCGCGTATTGTTATACCAAACCCAGTCCCGCCAAATAGCGAACAAATTCAACAACTACACCGAAAAATATCGATACCTTCAGATAACTTCTGTCATTATAAACCAGGTGTGTTAACTTCCCGACATTAAAAACTGTTTCTGAGAGCTGCGGGAGCGAAACGCATCGAAAGTCCCCGATGCGGCAGAACGGAGCGGCGTCGCAGAGGCTAAAAGAGCTAGCTGCAATAACATCCGGGTACTTTAGCATCGCGCAAACTCGACTCAGCAGCGACGCTACGTGGAGAGGGCGTGAAAATAAAATAGCATTTTGACTGGTTTGGAGACAGCTTAGTAAAACTGGCTTATGGCAAAATAAAGTGAATAGGGTTAGAACAGCCTGTTCAATTATAAAAAAAAAAATAGTTTTTTTTTTAAATAAAAAAAACATTTTTTATTTAAAAAAAAAAAAAAAATTAAAATTAGACAACCTTCTTCGTAAAAGAAGGTTGTCTAATTTGTCTATCAAATTTAAAAATTCAGCCAAAAAGCATAAGATTTATCACTGGAAATGTGCAGCTGAACGACATGCCAAGGACATCTATTCTACTTAAAAAAAAACCCACTAAACTTTCAGTGATCATATCTACTGTTAACTCTACATTCACCTCCGTTAACTAACTCAGAATTATGCAGCAGTTTCAGCAGATAGAAAATAGTATTAGAACAACGAAGTGTGTGAACAAATAAGAGGAGAGAAACATTATTTTTATCCTGGCTCTATTTCTGTAGTTTAGTAGGAATCCGTTGTGAATTTCCATGTCGCCGCATGGTGGCAGTAAGAAGCTGCCAGGGTGTCTCACTGACCACACTAAGCTTGAAGAAGAAGCCATTAGCTTCCAGTCCGCTGT
This sequence comes from Poecilia latipinna, assembly GCF_001443285.1. Taxonomy (NCBI): domain Eukaryota; kingdom Metazoa; phylum Chordata; class Actinopteri; order Cyprinodontiformes; family Poeciliidae; genus Poecilia; species Poecilia latipinna. The sequence continues at coordinate 25,828 of NW_015116135.1, forward strand.
GTGTTTACCGCAGCTAGCTGCTGTTGGAATAATTTATCATTCTTTACGTGACTTTAATGAGTTGAGAGCTTAGATCAAACTGGTCCTGTTGTTGGTGTAGCTTTAACTCCAACTATGGCTCATCTGACTGAAAACCCCGCTGATAAAGAGAGGTAAGCACAGCTCAGCTAAAGCTAATGGAGCTAGCTCCTCAACCAGCTGAAACCCCCTAGAAGCCCTGATGGATTTAATAAAACAACAGAATATGCTCGCCCTTATTGGATAATTGCTCTCATTTCTGCAAACAGATCTATATAAACTTCTCTCTGTAATTCGGCATACATTATTTTTGATTTTAGCTCACCGGAGATACAAACTCTGGTGGTTTTCCATAAAGTTTGGCTTGGCTCTGAGCTCCTTAGCATGACGTGTATGATCTCTTCTTCGTTTTATTGTGTTTCAGGATCATAACCACATATCCTTCCGATGTTACTCCGAATTTCAAACTTATCTTCTTTTAAATGTGAGATAACTGTTAAAAGTTGAATGAAAGCATCTCCCTTTTCCTTCAGGAAGTCTGTTTGAACCTCCAGGTTTTTCTCTCTGAATTCATTGTGGCGTTTAGAGGCTTTAAGGTTTTTCTTTAACCACATAAAGTTTCTCTCGTGTCTCCATCCAGCAGGATCTACTGTAGAAAACTTCACTGAATTAAAATTTATTAAACAACTAAACAGAAATATTTTTATTTAGTTCTGGTAGAAAGTGATCAATATCTTATATTTGATGTTTCACTGATGATTTGGGCTATTTTAACACACACACACACACACACACACATATATATAATTAATATAATGCTGTGGGGCGCCTCAGGGTTTTATATTTGGACCTGATTTATTTCGCTTCGGTCAGACAACCTGATTCAGTCTCGATGTGATCAATATGTTAAAAGGTCATGATTAAATAATGAAGCTCTTTTAAAAACCTTTTTACATTAAAACAGATGAAGAAGTGAGTTCCAGTCGTTTGTCCAGCATTCCTGTTGCTTGGTGAAAGAGTAAAACAGGTTTTTAAAGTCTTGTATTAAAACTTGGCTAAATAAAAGTTGGTTATTTGGTATCTTGGATACAATATTTCTAAAAAAGCCAAAACTTAATTAATTAATTTGTGTATTTGGAACAAATCAGAGCTGCTGTGTGTTGGACTGACTGTAGTTTGATTAAAAGTTTCCTGAACCACAACATGTCAAAGCTGCAAGTCACACAAAACAACCGAGTTAATGATTTTTAGGATAAATTTAAGGTTTTATGATGTAAACATCTTTTAACCATAACGTTGAAGCTGCTGATGTCAGACCTGATTGTTTCAGGTTCATCTGCGTCTATCCCGTCTACATCAACAGCAAGAAGACGCTGGCTGAGGGCCGCAGGATCCCCACAGAGAAGGTTTGTCTTTCTGTCAGGGCAGCTGAGGCGCTGACCTGGTTCCGACCCGGTTCCGACAGGCAGCTGACCCGGCTGCTCCTGTTTTGTCTCCAGGCGGTGGAGAACCCGTCCTGCGCAGAGATCCGTGACGTTTTGACGGCTGCAGGGATGAACGTCTACGTGGAGGTAGAACCCGACCGCCTCCCTCACAGACGCTCCCGGGTCCAAACATGGCGCCTGATCCGTCCTGGTTCTGTTCTGGTTCCGTTTGTCTTCCAGAACAAGATGCATCCCAGGGAGTGGAACCGGGACGTCCAGTTCAGAGGTCGGGTCAGAGTCCAGCTGAAGCAGACGGACGGCAGTCTGTGTCAGGACAAGTTCAGATCCCGTGAGTGTCCAGCAGGTGGCGCTTCTCCTGTCCTGCAGCTCAGACTCTAAAACTCTGGAAGGTTTTGATTCGCTGGAAACGACCAGAACCTCAGAACCTCCTCCATCCATCAGAGACGCTTCTGGTTCCTCATCTCTCCTTCAGCATCTGGTTCTGCCCAGCAGCTGGATCCTCCTCTTCCTCACCATCCTCCTTCTTTCTCAGCCTCCTCTTCCTCACCCTCTTTCTCCTCCTCCTCCTCACTCTCTTCCTCCTCCTCTTCCTCACCATCCTCCTCTTCCTCAGCCAGGCTTTATAAGGCGGTTTTAAATCGTCTTTGTGAGAAGAGACGGCCGTGTTCCTCTAACATCTGGAGAAGATCCAAACCCAGACCGTGATCTGAACCCGGCTGCTGGTTCTGGTCTGAACCCGGCTGCTGGTTCTGGTCTGAACCCGGCTGCTGGTTCTGATCAGAACCCGGCTGCTGCGCTAACTCTAAAGCACGAATCAGAAACATTAGCTCTGCTGAAGCTAATGCTAAAGGCGAGCTAATAGTTGGTTCTGCTAAGGTAATTTTCAGCTCAAAGTTAGCTAATGATGCTAACTGAATTAGCATCATGACTTCTATTTTCTCTCCTGGTTCTGGTTTTTATCCTCCAGCCTGTAAATGCCGGACTGGATGTAAAGTTTTCAGTAACTTTGATCTTCTGCAGTAGAACCGGATCAGAACCGACCCGTTTCGGTTCAAACGTAACGTTCTTCTGTCTGGTTCTTCTGTCCAGGGAAGGACGTGATGTTCTACGTCGCTGAGATGATCCCCAAACTAAAAACTCGAACCCAGAAGAGCGGAGGAAGTGACAGCAGCGCCCAGCAGGGCGACGGGGGCAAGAAGAGCAAGAAGAAGAAGAAATGACCTCAGACTTTCTTCTTCTTGAGGTTGAATCTGAGTTTGACGTTGGACTGAACTAAATCCTGAAACTCCAGCTGCTTGTTTTCATTTTTCCTGGAAGTTTTATATCTTCTGCAGAATTCATGGTAAATGTTTCAGTTCTTTAGCAGGAGAAGCAGAATAAAACGTTTGTTTCACATCTTTAAACGTTTCATTTCATCTCCTGGTTTCTGTCATTTAGTCAGACATCATCATTCATCTTCCTACAGAAAGATGAGAACAAACTGAACCTTTAACTGATTGGAGTTTACATTTTTTTCATTTTCATGCTGGAGATTAAATTCTTACAGCAAATTTAAAAGTTTTCTGTTTAAATTTCTTTATAAAATACTAGAAAACTGCAAAATTACAGTAAAGCATTATTTTTTTAAATTGTCGTGAACAAAACCTAACCAAAAATAATAAAACCAAACCTTAAGGAACCAGACGTTGACCAGGCCGTTCTGTGGTCATTTTCTGTTGGACAGGAAAATCAAACTGACTGTGTGGTAGTTGGAGTGTTTGCACACTAGAGGGCAGCACTGAGGCAGAAACGGTCCTCAGGGCCATTTCAGGCAGATTTCATTCCTGGGTTTTTAGTTTCAGAAAGCCGAGTGAGTCAGCTGATGGTGAACCAACCCCTCTATGCTCTGAAGCAACTCAGTCTGTCCTGCTTTTTACCTGAGCTGGCACAAGGAGAGTCAGAGGAGCTTGGAGATGTTTGAGAACAAATAAATGCTCCATCAGGAGAGATGATCCAACCAGCATAACATGTCCTCATCTTTCTAAAACAATCGACATTTTTTGCCAAAAGTGATTTTTGGAAGAAAAGCGAAAGAAAAAAAACTTTTAGCAAAAAATGACAGACCATTATTTTAGGAAAGATGCATTCTAATTTCTGGACTAATGCAGTTTTGAGTGTTACAGATTTTATCCAATTTATTTCAATACATTTTCATCCTGCACATTGTTCGTGTGAAGCAACCAGGACAAATTCTTTGTGCTGCACTTTGTTTTTGTGCCATCGACAGGCTGAGATGGAGTTACTGTCCCTGTGAGGTTGAGGTTGTCCTTCAACCATTTTTTTCTTCTAGTGGCCGAATGATTTGGATCATCATTCGCTGAATGAACCGATAGCCATCCAAAGATTCACTTAAACTGATTACCATGCAGTTTTATTGAAACTCTTATTTGCTGATCGGGGCTTTATTCGATCTTTCTGAGTAAATGTCCTGATATTAAGATTACTGGTGGTGAGCTCTGCTGAGACTCTGCAGGGAAAACCTGGTATTGATGACAGAAGGACGAACCATTTCAAACAAATCAATAAGAAACAAATAAAAATCAAGAATACATATTTATATGTGTGTACCTGCGTAGATTTAAACACTTGCACACAAAAAATGTAGGAGTGAGAAGTTTACACTTTCTTCAATTCCTTGCCCCTTATTCTATTCTTCAATTTACCTTTCAATATGGTGGGCGTGGCCCAATTACTCCACAGCGCCCCCTAGAAATCTTTAAAAATCAGCAACAAGCTCTGCTTTGACCTACAATCATGAAATTCGGTACACATGTACATCTTGACAGGACGTACAAAAATGGAAACCACGGTGTCTGACTGACAGCAGCATGGGTTGGTCATGGCTGATGTGTGTGTGACAGTGGCTCAGGTGATGATGGATCTGTGACGGTTGTCTTTCTGCTGCAGGTCTGAGGAATCACTCACCATGATGGTTATCTCAGCATGTCAGCCAGGAATGTGTCCAACACGTCCTGCAGTAATTACAGCCTCGGCTCTGCTGTCACTTCACCGCCTCAGAGGGTGAAGCTCATTCAGCCCACCTGTGTTTATCTCTTCTCTTCCTTGAATAAAATTTCTGTATTTTCTACCCGATGAATGAAAAACAAACATTTTAACCAAAAATTCACCAGAAAGACCCAAATATACCAGGATGACTTTTCTAATTTACGATCCTCTTTGTCCCCTAGGGGGTGCTGTGCTCTCTGAAAGCCTGAGGATCACACAGTTAGCCCTGAGTTCATTAAGTTAAAAGGATGAATGAAATAAAAGGTATTGTTGAACATACTCTGTAGTCAGATTAAATTAATTGTACATAATCAGGTGACACTGCATCTATGTTCACAATTGTTGAGCAGATTAAAATTGTGCAACATGAAACATAAAAAGTGATCTTCTTTATTTAGTGAAGGAATAGTGAATGTTACTAACATCTTTTTACTTGCATTTATACCCGGACTCAAAAACATAATGAATAGCTTGAAGTGTCAGAATGTGATTCCAACAGTTTTCACTGATATTTCTGAGGAGTTTTTCTTTCCTTCCTGCTGCAAGTCTGGAGAAAAAAAGCGATCGCAACTTTCTTAAAATCCAGAGAAACTTTTTTATAAAAGGTCGCTCATTTCTCTTTCGGGTGAAAAGTCTTTTTATAAGTTTCTGCAAAGCCAGTAGTGGTGGTGGAGCTTAAATGAGAGACATTTCCAACGTTTCCAACACGAGGATGTTCCGCTGAGAGACACGAAGCGGAAGACGGTTTCCGACTTCCGATTCAGGAAACATGGCGATTCCACATATTTTTCACTACTTTCAGTATCTTTCATGTATTGTAGTAAAAATAACTACAACAACACCTGGACTTTTCAAACCTGGACTGGATTGTTCTGCTGTAACAGCAGAATATTTAAAACTAAGTTTGTGATTTGTGAGACTTCAATAAAGGGCAATTTCAGCACTTTTTATGCATTTGGATCATATGATTAGTGCTCCAGCTCCAAAACTACAACAGACGGACAAGATTATTCCGTTATAATAGCAGGTTTTCAAAATAAAAGCACAATGACTCATGCTGCTTCATGGGTTGTTGTGGTTATTTGGTTGCTCATCAGAAAAGTTGCATTTGAAAAGAGTTAATTTTTCATCAGCGGTGGCTGAGATGGAGACAAAAAGGAGGAAAATCTTTCCCATGTGGGAATACTTTAGTTTCTAAATTAAAGAACTGCTCCGCCCTGCTGACTGCCGCCAGGCCGACCATCAGGCACCCAGCAGCGGCTCCTCACATTCAGGCAGGCCTGATGATGAAGCGGCATGGCGCCACCTGTCAGTCACTCCAGGTGTTTGTCAGCAACCGACCAATCAGCAGTCCCTATTTGTCCCAAAGTATCTGGAGGAACTGAACGTCCAGTAACTTGGCCAGCGCTGGTCATTTCTAATGATTTTGAGGAAAACAATTGAAATCGTAATGAAGGCCTGTCAATGGGGAACATGTAAACCCAGAGCTATTAGAGACCGGAATACAGTTTATTACATTTCTAAACCCAAATCAACGGAAACTCCCACATGTTCCTCAGCACAAAGGTAACTGGTGGTAAAACCCATTTTTATCGAAACAGCACTTATTGATAATCAAATCAAAGATCAATAAGTGAAGGTAGTTAGGCTTTAGTAACTGTAGTGTTTACCTTTGAGCATCTTTTTATGCTCCTGTTTATGTTCAAGCATTTTCCTGAAGGCAGATTTTCACAAGCCGGTGTTATTTAAGTCGTTACCATTTTGTGTGTGTAAAATGTGTTTGACAGCGTTCACACTCACATCCAACTAGACTTTGTGTTGCTCACCATTTTTCCTCTTGGGCTTCATCGTTTTTTCCCGTTAATAACCTTACAGACTTGATGTCCGACTCATGACAGAATCTTTGCCTCAGTTTTGGCTGATGATTCAAAACATGTCTCGGGCAACGCATTGAGTTTTCCTACTTCTGCCATTATAATTCTTGTTTGTCGGAGGTTTTCTCCACTTCTGCATGGGGGCGGAGCCAGTGTGACGTCGGCAGCTCTGTGCGCTGCAGCAAAGATCCTAGGAGGAAGAGGAGGTCTCATACTTACACAAACACTGTAGCACAGCAGAACCCAACACGTTGGTCTTTAAAGACACATATTCATCCTGATCTGTGATATTGTTATAGGTCATTCTATGCATTATTTTATGTTTTATTTGTGTTGCTGTGTAAATAGAGATGAAAACTCCTGCAGCCCCACAGTTCAGTCTCTGCAACCCTTATCATGAAACGGGATGATGTGGTGATCTCTCCTTATTTTTGGAAAGTAATAGTTGTCCAGTTTGATTTTGTTAAATGATTTAATTGGTGAAAGGTTAGTCCAGAATGGTGGCACTGGGACTTAACCTGGTAGAGGCAATATGACGTCTTTGCTGTTTTGTGTTATTAGGTGACACGTGACGAAAAGAGGATCATGGACTGAACCATGTGCAACTTAATAGATATTTATTTACTGATAGAATATTAAAACTTTCAGCATCTGATGAATAAAATAACAATGAGACATCCTTCTGACCTCCGACGTCAATATTTCAAGTTATAATTGGTCCATAATGTGGTGATCTGTGTTTTCATTTCTAGTTTTTTTCTGAGTTTAGTTAGTTCTGTTCCCTGTGAGTACTAGTGATGTCCTCCAGGCTGATTGTTCCCAGGTGTGTCTCGTTCCCTGATTACCCTCCCTGTGGATTAAACCCACCTGTTGTTCTTGTCGGATCCTGTGTGTACATCCCTGATGCTCCTTCATCACCTTATTCCTGGGTCTGCCTGCGTCTTCTCTCACCTCACCTAAACCCAATTTATCAATAAAACAAACATAAAAAAATAAAACAACTTTTACAGGAAATTAAACTGAAAACCTGCTAAACTGATTTATTATTATACAAATGTTTTAATATCTGGGTCAACTAGTAATAGTTTAACTTTTAATTATTTGAATAAAGTCATAATATTATCAGATTAAAGGTGTAATATTAGATGAATAAAGTAATAATTTTATGAAAACAACACAAAAATAATTAACATTTAAAATGAAGCTTAGTTAGAGATGTTTTGGTTTTATCATGTTATTACTTTAGTTCATATTCAGTCTAATGTTAATCAATAGTTAATTAACATTCAGTATTATTGTGATTTTCAGTTTAAAGTGTTCTCTTCCTTCTGGGTGTATAAACTGAGCTGGAGGCCCATCTGCCTGTTCGTCTTCATGTGAAACAGTTAACTGTGTTTCCAAGACCTTGAATTATGTTTCCTCAGGTGCCTCCTTATCAACCGTAATACTCCCTACCTTAGAAACTGTCTGTGTGCAGTAAAATATCGTCTCTGCTGTCTTCCTTACCTGTCCTCCTTCCTTTTACTTGATAATAAAAGACAAGCTGCAGCCAAAGGTCTTCAGACGCTCTGAACGGCTCGGAGGAGCAGTTTGCTGAGACTTCTCCTTTTGCAAAAGCTTGTTCAGAAAACTCATATACGTTGTCTGTGGTTCTTTAAATGAAGGTTTGAGGAAAATACCCATCATGTTTAGCATCTTTATGAAGTTTGGTTTCATAAACAAATAAATTCTTCATATTTTAACAGCCTGAGGTTTTTATCAGACTGCAGACAAAATATTTATCACTGAAACAAATTTTTCTCTTAATTTATTATTTTATTCTGGTAATTAAAATCCTAATTTTGTGCTGTGATGATTAAAAACATGAGTTTGTTATTTATGAGTTTAGGAAAGTTATTAGAGGCTGAAGAGTTTAACCTGCTGCAACTCTGAACGGCAGAACGGCTGATTTCACAACCAGAACCAGAACCAGAACCTCCTCCAGTCTTTCTGCTGCTCTCATCATGACAGCAGAGGAAAAACATCGACTCTGTGACTGTCAGAGTCTCTGCTCATCATGAAGCAACACTTCCTCTGCTGCTGGTTGTTTCTCCATGTTATTATGCAACTGGATTAAAGTTTCATAAAGATTCATTTTGTTGTGGCATTAAATCCACAGATGTATTGAGTCTCAGGTCTCTTCTGTAACTAAATCCAGAGATCTGGTTGGTCAGTTTGCCAGATGAGCTCAGTTAAAGGAAATCACCTGAAGGATGATCCACATTATTAACCAGCTTCAGGTTTCAGGTGATATGGGGAGAGAAAAGATCTCTGCTGAAAATCATCAGATAGTTTAGAGCCGTATGACAAGGTATGAAAACATTAGATATGTAAAAGTGAAGCGTTGTCATCGTACTGATCTGTGGCTGATTCAGAACAAAGATGGGTTTATGCAGACAGAGGCACAACGAGGAAGGTTTCTGTTAGAGCAGCTGCTGAAATCCCTTAAAGCAGCAAACAGTGACTAGAAGCTGCTGGTGGAACCTGAAGGTGTCGGATCCTCCAGAGGCTCCATGAGCAGGAACCACATTCGGCCCCCACTAACCGGGCCCACAGGCAGAACCGGCCCCAGTGGGCCCAGCAGGACATGAGGAGTAACGTTCAGACTGATGGCTGCTGAGCAACCCTGGATGGTCCAGATGGACCCAGTGGTGGACGGACACCATGTCCCAACACGGCTGGGACGTCAGCAGGGAGGTGGTGGAGTCATGCTGTGGGCCAGAGAGAGCTGCAGGGCCCTTTAGGGCCCCTGAAGGTGTCATTGGCTGCTGTGGTCTGGTCACCATCATCCTCTGACCTCTGACCTATTGAGAACCTCTGGAGTTTCCTCAGCAGGAGACCTGAGGGTTCAGATCATCAGCAGCTCTGGAAGGTTTTCTGACTCCTGCAGAAATCAGAGCAGAAACTTTAAAGGTTTATGGATAAAAGAATCGATCAGCTGATCAAAAGAAGGTCCAACGTTAACATGTCACTGTTGAGATGTTTCACATTGAAATGGCTTTTGGTTTTAGTTCCTGTGATCACTGGGATAATAATTTGGAACACAGTGAAGACTGCTTCAGTCTGTGAGCCAGAGTCCGGTCCGGTGTGAGTCAGAGTCCGGTCCGGTGTGAGCCAGAGTCCGGTCCGGTGTGAGCCAGAGTCCGGTCCGGTGTGAGCCAGAGTCCGGTCCGGTCCGGTGTGAGCCAGAGTCCGGTCCGGTGTGAGCCAGAGTCCGGTNCCCAGCAGCGCCGTCTGATTGGTGGGAACTTCCTGCCCGGTGCAGTTTCGGCGGTCGTCCCTCCTCCGGATCTCTCCGGTCCGGCCGACAGTCAGAACCAGCTTCTTGCTGTGATCTCCAGATCTCCACCGCGCTCCGTCCTGACTCAGGACGTCTCCCGTCTCCGCCACCTGGACGGCGGTCTCCCACAGGTGCAGCTCCGTCTCCAGGCCGGCTCGGTGCAGCGTCTGCAGCAGAGCTTGTGGGAAGCGGCGGTCCGATCCCGCGCCACAGGCCACCACCGCGGTGGTTTGGATCTTCTGGCCGATCCTGGAGCTGCTCTGGATGATCCTGGCCACGTCCTGGTAGCTGTACCCCGATATCCTCATCTCTCCTGAAGGCTCTCTGGCTCCGTGACCCACCAGAACCAGGCTGCTGCGTTCCGACAGAGGCGCCGCCTGACCTTTGACCTGCCGGACTCGGTGCCGGGGACGGACGGCGTGAAGCGAACTGACCGCTGGATGTTTGTGGAAGAGAGAAGCTGCAGCTGTTCTCACCACCTCATCGTCTGCTAGCATGACGATCTGCTGCTGGTCAAACTGGACCAGGGGGTCATCTGGGCTGGGGGCGGTTCTGGGGGTTCTGGAGGTTCTGGAGGTTCTGGAGGTTCTGGGGGTTCTGGAGGCTCTGAGAACCGGGTCCGCTTCATACAGTACTTGATCCATCTGAGGGTTCTGCTGGTCGGGTTCTGACCCACAGACTGTCTGGTTGTAGAGCTTTCTGCTGACCGGGAGACGCTGCTGCGGTTCCGACCCGTTTTCCTGCCTGGTGTTTCCGTCTGATGGGTCGGTGCTGCGGGTCGGAACCAGAACTTCCTGTGTGGAGCAGGGAGAGACCTCTGCAGCGCTTTGCAGCCGGTCCGCCATCGTCTGCTGGTCAGAACCAACCAAGGAGGCGTCCAGAACCTGGAAACCAAACAAGCTCTGGTCAGAACACAGGAAGGTTCTGCTGCGGTTCTGGACGGGATAAACCCAGAGTCGGGCCAAAGCAATGCAAGTTCAGCGGCTGCTTAGGACCTCCAGGCCACCAGGGGGCCCAACAGCACCGAGCTAGCACGATTAAAATATAATATTTAAAATAACGTTAAATTATACAAACATTATTAAACATGGAAAAAATGTCAATTTTGATTTTTGTGACATAAATAATAAAAGTAATAATAATAATAATAATAATAAAAGTAATAATAATAATAATAATAATAATAATAATAAAAGTAATAATAATAATAATAATAATAAAAGTAATAATAATAAAAGTAATAACAATAATAATAATAATAATATCGTCCTGCTGCCTCTGCTGGGGAAACATAACATTTAACTTTTCAACTTGTTTACTGTAAATTTAATGTTTATCAGCTGAAATTACTTTAAATAATTAAAATAATGCGACACTTAAATACAAAACACAAAATGTTACTTTTGATCTGATTTCTGGTTCAAATTTCTTAAAGGACCTGAAATAAAAAACAACTTTTCATTCAGATTTTGAGCTTTTTTCAGTCATTTCTTAATATTGATGTAAAACTTCTTGTTCTTTGTATTATTTCATCTGTAAGACAGAAAAATGTTTTATTATCAGTGAAAAAATCCACCAGTGGAACTGAAACGTTTTCCTCCATAGTAAGGAATTATTTAATCCTGTTTCCTGTTGAAAAGTTACTTGTACATTCGTGTCGTTTTGTTTCACTCAGCTGAAGCAGCTGGTGTCACCATGTTGGTTTGGGCCCCAGAAAGTCTTGGACCGGCCCTGAATCAGATTCTGGTGTTTTATTTTCTGTGCTGGTTCAAATCCTTCACTTCAGAATCGACTCGTTTAAAACACATTTTCATTTCTGACCTTCATCCAGGATCATTTCATCCAGTTCACTGCAGAGACTCTAATTTAAATGATAACATTTTGTTCTCATCTTTTATGTTTTTACATATAAAACAGATTTATTGTAAAGTTATGGATGAATAAAATCTTCACCTTTTCATTGTGGAGCAGCTGATCTGGAATCAGTCTGGAAGGAGAAATGATTTAGTTTTTATCTTTAAATGGTGAAAACAACAAATTAAAAACATAATTTCAGTTTTTACAGAAAGAGATTATGAAATAAAAACGTTTCCAGTCATTTCTGACTAAAACTGGAGTTTTCTGGAATCTGAGCTGAATTAATTGTTTCAGTGATTGATCGGCTCTCAGCTGATCATAAACATGAGTTATTAATAATATCTATTAATAATAAATTCTGTAATAAAACCAGATTCTGACCTGCTTCTCTCCAGATGTTCATCTTTTCCTCTGAGGAAACTTCCAGCTGTGAAATCAGGGCTCAGCTCCTCCTGAACGCCTCTCCCCTCTGCAGCATTAAGACACCGATCACTCAACAAACCCTGATCAATAATCAATAACCCATCATTTAAATTCTCTGTCAGCGTTGTGCAGGTCATACCGGTGGAGAGGATGAGGAGGCCGAAGACGACCAGGAGGCTCAGCGGCGCCATGATGCTGCAGCAGAGAAACAGGCAGCAAACAGAACCTCAGCCTGGAGGGAGTCAGCCTGGAGGGAATCAGCCTGGAGGGAATCAGCCTGGAGGGAGTCAGCCTGGAGAGAATCAGCCTGGAGGGAATCAGCCTGGAGGGAATCAGCCTGGAGGGAATCAGCCTGGAGGGAGTCGGCTGAAGAAGGTGAAGTCGATGAAGCTGAGTTTGGTTTTTATCGGATCAGATCCTCCCACAGAGGAGGAGACTTCATGATGCAGAACTTTGACCCAGTTTGGCCGGGTGTATGTAAATATCTGACCTATGAAATGAGACTTGAAGAAATCCACAATAAATTCAAACTTTTCATTTAGTTTTTAAACATAAATTCAGTGAAAAGTTTCAAATCAATCCTGCAGATTCAACTTTCATCTGTTTGTTTCCTAAAATGATGAATCTGTAAAGTTTTAACTTTCAGATAAAACAATAAATTCCTGAAGGAAACATTGAAATATGATCAGGGATCTGCATCGTTTACAGACAAATAAATAAATATATGTTTTAAAAAGATAACTGAGAATTATAGATAAATATTTATTACGAAATATAGTGTCATTAATTTACTGAGTTATTTTAAAATAAATAAAAACATAAAACTTGACCAGAAACATGATGTTTATATTTATGAGTTTAGGAAAGTTATTAGAGGCTGAAGAGTTTAACCTGCTGCAACTCTGAATGGCAGAACGGCTGATTTCACAACCAGAACCAGAACCAGAACCAGAACCTCCTCCAGTCTTTCTGCTGCTCTCATCATGACAGCAGAGGAAAAACATCGACTCTGTGACTGTCAGAGTCTCTGCTCATCATGAAGCAACACTTCCTCTGCTGCTGGTTGTTTCTCCATGTTATTATGCAACTGGATTAAAGTTTCATAAAGATTCATTTTGTTGTGGCATTAAATCCACAGATGTTTTGAGTCTCAGGTCTCTGAATCAGTGAAAGGAAATCACCTGAAGGATGATCCACATTATTAACCAGCTTCAGGTTTCAGGTGATATGGGGAGAGAAAAGATCTCTGCTGAAAATCATCAGATAGTTTAGAGCCGTATGACGAGGTATGAAAACATTAGATATGTAAAAGTGAAGCGTTGTCATCGTACTGATCTGTGGCTGATTCAGAACAAAGATGGGTTTATGCAGACAGAGGCACAACGAGGAAGGTTTCTGTTAGAGCAGCTGCTGAAATCCCTTAAAGCAGCAAACAGTGACTAGAAGCTGCTGGTGGAACCTGAAGGTGTCGGATCCTCCAGAGGCTCCATGAGCAGGAACCACATTCGGCCCCCACTAACCGGGCCCACAGGCAGAATCGGCCCCAGTGGGCCCAGCAGGACATGAGGAGTAACGTTCAGACTGATGGCTGCTGAGCAACCCTGGATGGTCCAGATGGACCCAGTGGTGGACGGACACCATGTCCCAACACGGCTGGGACGTCAGCAGGGAGGTGGTGGAGTCATGCTGTGGGCCAGAGAGAGCTGCAGGGCCCTTTAGGGCCCCTGAAGGTGTCATTGGCTGCTGTGGTCTGGTCACCATCATCCTCTGACCTCTGACCTATTGAGAACCTCTGGAGTTTCCTCAGCAGGAGACCTGAGGGTTCAGATCATCAGCAGCTCTGGAAGGTTTTCTGACTCCTGCAGAAATCAGAGCAGAAACTTTAAAGGTTTATGGATAAAAGAATCGATCAGCTGATCAAAAGAAGGTCCAACGTTAACATGTCACTGTTGAGATGTTTCACATTGAAATGGCTTTTGGTTTTAGTTCCTGTGATCACTGGGATAATAATTTGGAACACAGTGAAGACTGCTTCAGTCTGTGAGCCAGAGTCCGGTCCGGTCCGGTCCGGTGTGACTGCAGGGCTGCAGCTGTTGCTCAACCCAAAACGCCACGTTGGTGTTTGCAGGAAACGTTCACAGCTTTTAGTTCCACCTGAATGTGACTCAGGATGACTGGACTTTAAATGCAAAACGTGTTTCTGACATTTTCTAATAATCTGTTAGAAACTAACTCTGAACTTAGACCAGAATATGAGACACGACAACAGGCCCAGGCTCTGTTCATTCATCGGTACATTAAAGTGGTTTTGCTGAGGAAGGAACTGGTTCAACCTCCAGGACCAAGTCCATCTGCTTCACCTCTGGACACAAAGCAGCTGTTAGTTTGGCTCTAATCTGCTCTGATGTGCATGGATCCCTGGGTACTCTGACCTCTGACCCCCACAGCCCAGAAACATTCCTGTTAGGCAAAAAGCCATTGGGTCCAATGGATGGATGGATGGATGGATGGATGGATGGATGGATGGATGGATGGATAATGGATGGACGGATGGATGGATGGATGGATGGATGGATGGATGGACAGATGGATGGATGGATGGATGGATGGACAGATGGATGGATGGATGGATGGATGGATAGATGGACAGATGGATGGATGGATGATGGATGGATGGATGGATGGATGGATGGATGATGGATGGATGGATGGATGGATGGATGGATGGATGGATGGATGGATGGATGGATGGATGGATGGATAATGGATGGACGGATGGATGGATGGATGGATGGATGGATGGATGGATGGATGGACAGATGGATGGATGGATGGATGGATGGACA
>NW_015116135.1:43268-44630 GCF_001443285.1 Poecilia latipinna
GAAGGCAGACGAGTCCAGACCCGCCGGTTCTATTGGTGATTCTGATGTTGGTGAGTTTGGACCAGTTGGATCTTAGAAACCCAAACCTTCACCGGCTTCACTGGGTTTAAACTTTAGTTTCATTTATTTGACAGGGAGTAGAAATACAGGAGCTTTAACCAAAGATATACTTTGTCCCTGACTTTAAATCTTACAGCCGATTTTCATCTGCAGCAACTTATTCATTAAACGCATAAATCTTTTTAATTCACACTATTTACAGACACAGCTGGTTTATAAAGGTAAATTTGGGAAAAGGCCGTTAATCACATTCCCTCATCACATCCTGTCTGTCGCCGTCTAATCGAATTCAGTTCAGGGAAATTAAATGTTGCTGCAACTCATGAATTGTTGAAACATGAGGGCCGATGAAGAAACACTGATTTATGATCATCAGGTCTGTTGCTACAAATAAAACAGTCGGCTCCCTGATGACGTCATGTCCCAGCCTCTCTTCTCATTGGCTGTCAGCTGTTTGCAGCTGGACTGGTTTCCATTTTACTGGACTGGGTCTAAAGGTTCTGATGTGACTGAGGTCGGATCTTTGTAATCCCATATTTCTGCTTAGAGTGGATAGTAAAATACTGACAACTGAAACCAGTTAGTTTATAGTGAAAACCAACTAAAATCTCATGAGTTGGATTTTATTTTATTGAAGATTCAGACATTTACCTTATAAAGTTATCACAACAAAAATCACGTCTGGATGATCTGAATGTTTGCTGGACGACTTGATCTCTGAATTTCTTCTGGATATCCAAGATAAATCATTGTTTCACTTTTCATTGGGGTTTTCTGTTGATTTCATTATAAAATTCATTACACTCGTTGATGAAGTCATTTTTCTCTTTCTTCTTCTGAAATATCTTGTAACGCTCTGCGATCTCAGCCATCTTACTCACATAGATCTTATAATCATGTGGACCTTCGATTGATTTCTGCCAGTTGGTGAACATAACATCTTCTCTATAAATGACATGTTTTAGATCATCCAGTAACTCCTCCTTGGTTTTACGATTTTGACGTTTATTCTCCAGTTTGCTGGAGCCCTCAGGTGTTGCTGATCCACTGAATCCTCGTCTGCTTGGATCAATCCAGGATCCTCCTCTGGTCATTGAATGTTCATCAAACAAAAACCTTAAACCGTCTCTCATATTCGTCTTCTTCTCTGTCAGATCCAGAGCCATCAGAATCAGAGGGAAGGTCCGGAAGTTTCTGGCAGATTCTGATATAACAGATGCAACAAAGTAAGTGGTGCACCAGGCCTCCTTCTCTACAAGTTTGATTTTTGCAAACTTTCCAAGGAAAATGTTTCTAAAATAC
>NW_015116136.1:0-11038 GCF_001443285.1 Poecilia latipinna
TAGAACCAAACTGAAGTACAAACACGTACAAAATTACACGTCAACACAAGCCATCCAGTGAGGATTAATTTGTGACGGCTGGTGTCTGCAGAAAAGTTTTATTTCTTTGAAGTCATGTAAAAAAATAAAACATTCTTTATTCACTTCTGTTCCTCATGTAATTTCAGCAGCAGAGTAATCTACTACTTCATAAAAAAACATGAAAGTGCTCCCGGTTGCATTTCATAAACTTCACAAAGTGCCTACCTGTCAGGTTTTTTTGTCTTGCTGCTCAGTCAGCATCATCGCCTACAGAGGACTGAACACTTGATCTGCATCTCAATGCAGCTGCGATTCGGGCCGAACAGCCCAGCAAATTAAGCCTTTGTGGAGTCTGATTCTGCGGAGAATTTATATTCGAGTGGCTCACCTGTGAGTTGAACCTCAGCTGGCAGACGCTGCAGGACACATGCTTCCTCTTGGCTGTGGGAGGGATGCCCAGGGTGTGATGGAGGACGGCTTTCTGCACCGGGTCCATCTGGAGGACGGACACAGACAGACAGACGCGCAGGCTAATTAAAACGGTGCTAAAGCTGACTTGTAAATCCACCTGACTACGCAGACGCTCGATGGGCTGTGAAGAGAAAACAGGTTGCCTGGAGCGATCTGGAAAGCTGTGTGTCAATCTTTCACCTCGGTGGGTGAATTCAGGCTTTTTCACAGGACTAAGTGCTTCTTTCAGCCACACGGAGAGTTTTTACTGACCGTAGGGTAATGGCTGCTGGCAAAGTCCTCAAGGGGATCATTCAAATGATTCTCCCTTATTGCCTCTAACTGTGTTTTTCACTACAATAGTCTAGGTAGAAAGGGAAAAATGTTTTGGCTATTAATATCCTGACATTATTAAAATTTTTAACGTATTGTTTCCTCTTAGATAGAGGTTTGCTGCATAGTTAAAGTCTTTCGAGAAGAGTTTCTGCTCTGATTTAATGAGGTTGATGGAAAAAACCTGTCAACACTATGAAAGCAACGCAACAGTGGTATAGATGTATGAAAACCAGAGACAAAGTTCTGGCTTTTCTCCAGAATTCTGATCTTAATCTTCTGAGATTAAAATCAGAATTTTGAGTATTCTGAGATTGAAGTAAGAATTTCAAGAAAGAAAGGCCACAATTCTGAGATTAAAGTCACAATTGTTGGAGGAGGTGGGGGGAGGAGTTAGAATTGTGGGATTAAAATTAGAATTCAGAGATTAAAGTCAGAATTTTGAGAGAAGAAAATGTCAGATTTCTGGGATTAAAAGTCTGAATTCTAAGAAAAATGCCATAATTCTGGGGGGAAAAACTCACAATTCTGGGATGAAACTCAGAATCTTGAAAAAGTCATAACTGTGAAATCATAATTCTGGTTTTAAAGTCAGAATTCTGAAAATAAAAATTAAGCATTTGGAAATTGAAGTCATAATTTGGAGATTAAAGTCAGAATCCTGAGAAAAATGTCAGTTCTGAGAAAAAGTATCATAGTTCAGGGATTAAAATCAGAATTCTGAGAAAAATTCCTAATTCAGAGGGGAAAAAAATCAATTCTACAATAAAATTATGAGAAACACCTGAATTTTTGGGATTAAACTCTGAATTGTTTTTCTTCTTTCAGTGGCCCTAATCCTCTTCCCAACCACTCACAGTCACTCTCTCCACTCCACACAGTAACGTTTTTCTGTAGAAAACAAGAGTCATAATGTTTTGTAAAGGACTCTGACTTGTGACAAAGCCGGATAAACAAAGGTCATCCCACATAATGAAACCGTTTACCCAGCATTATTCAGTGATAAACACGCATTAAGAGTTGTACGTCCAGAATAACTCAGCTTGAGGGAAGAAAGCTCCTTGACAAAAACAAACTTTGCTCATTTATCTTCTCGCCGCTGCTGGCGGCGCGGCAACTAGCAGGCGGCGTGTCGCACCTCGGGTCCAGCCTAACCTCATATCTCACTTTTCCACTCTCTGCTCATTAATCTAGCAAAGCAGAGCACAAACACTCGGCAGATGTTTTATTTTGAAGTGCAGCTCCATGATATGAAGCAGAAGTGATACCAAGCTGTTGCTGCGCAGATAATAAGCTGGATGGACTCATTGTTCACTGACAAAGGAAGAAGAAAAATGTCCGTTGGCAGAACATGCGACACACAAAAGAGCCGCTGCAGCACAGAAATTACATGCATTTTGAGCTTCCTGCGTCTGTGAAACTCTAAATTGTCTGTTTTCTTTTCGCTTTCCGAAAAGAACCAACAGGTCCGTCTGACTGGGGAAACTCTCACAGTGGCCTCATGGCGGGAGAAAGTGGAGACGTGTTGGCACAGCGTGGGAAGATTAATCAATCTTGACAATTGTTCAGCAGAGTGTAATGATGTTAGCTAGTTTGAAGAAACATCTCAGAGGTTAACCTGAACTGCAACCCAAAAAGAACCAGAAGGTTCTTATTTGGAGGGGTCTGTACAGAGCTGGTAGGAACTAGTTACAGTTACTCAATTACATTTACCTACTTGCTGAGACATTAGTCCTTCAACCCTGGAAATGTTCTTCAGGTGATAGAAGGCCGACTTTGTAATTGTCTTTATGTGACTCTGAAAGTACATCTAAAGAATTACTCAAGTAAGAGTAAAAAGGAATTTGCTTAAAAAAAAGTATACTCAGGTATTGAGTAACTGATCAAAACATTTAATATCTAAGCATTACTTCATCAGATGGGCCAAAATATAAAGTTGTTTTATATTTTGGAAATTTTGGATGTTTTAAGGATTAAAATACTAAAGGAAAAGTAAAAACTACAACATAGTAAAAATACTAAAAGAAGTAAACAATAATTCAGTTTTCAACTAAAAGTTAGTAAATGTGACTAGTCTTCATGAATGTTTATGACTGAAGCATCATTCAGTTAATAATATTTTTAGTGCAATGTTAGATTAAAAGCTGCATTAAAAGTGTGAACTTTGCATTATTTGGTAAATAATGACACTTTTAAAGCATCAACATTGCATTAAAAATGTCATTTTTGACCGAATGACACCTCATAACAACCGTCATAAGGATTCACAGAGTCGTTCACGTCTATGACACGTCTATGACAGGTGTTACGTCAGTCAAATAAAGTGTTACCATTATGGTACACCGGTACTTTTTCCTATGTTTATCCTCAAGAAATGTCTTTGAAGTTTTAATTGTGAGCAGCAATGAGCAACTAATAAAAACAGGCAAAGAGACATTTCACCAAACAGAAAGTAATCAGATGCAGCTGGAAGCGTGAACCTGGAACAGAGGCTGAACGCCGGTGTCTGTAAGGAGCAGCTGGGTGGGAGGCTTTGGGGTCAGCTTTGGGGTCAGCTGACGCCTGGCTGAGGTCATCTGACTGAGAGCAACCAGAGGTCAGCCTATATCAGACTCTGGATGGCTCCGGTGAAGGAGCAAAAATAAAACAATCTGTTAAAAACCTCAGTTTTTAAAGGCTGTTCAATATCACAAGTTAATGTCAGGGCTGAAAAACGACACAATAAGTGTTTTATATCAGTCAATATCAATAATTATTGATTCATTTTTAGTTTTAAATATCTAAAATACTGCTTGACCTTTCCTTTTTTATCCAGTTTTAACTCCACGCCATTGTTTTTCTAAACAGTTGATTAAAGGTGATTCATAACTGCTTATGAACTAGTTATGAATCACCTTTAACTGCTGCCGTTACTCAGCAAGTTGTTGCTAGGTAACCACAGAGTGAGTGAGTTGCTAGGTAACCACAGAGTGAGAGAGTGAGTTGATTCCACCAACTTTTCTTTTGTCTGGTCGTAGTTAATAATGTCTTTTCTCTGCCTAAATCCCCCAGAATGGAAACTATTTTGGTCCAGTTTCCACTGCAAATATCTTATTACACTTGAAATTACAGAAAACTAATTTATAAGTAACTTTGCAGCAAAATATAGAAGTTTGTTTTAATTAAATAATTAATATTGATGAAAAATACTAGTTCCACCGGCAGATTATTTCACTTATAACATGACATCCTATGTTAATGAAATAATCTGCCAGTAGAACTAGTATTTTCCATCAATATTAATTAATTATTTACATAAAACATACTTCTATATTTTGCTGAAAAGTTAGTTTTATCTTATTTGAAGGTATGTACACTAGAAACTAGACATAAATACTTGGTAATATTTTGTGCTTTTGCAGTATATGTAGAAAATTAGCAGAAACTATCGAGCGACATTAAAGGAAACATGACAGATCCAGTTCTTCGTTATTTTACTCTGCAGCTTCGGATTAGAAACTGACTGGAAGATACAGAGTGGCTCCAATTTATTCAAAACATTAGCTGTGGCATTTCTAAAGGAGAGGATGAAAAGAAAAAAACATCTGAATAAAAATTTGCTGGAAGAAGAAGACTGGAGCAGAGAACGTTATAATTTTAAATGATTAGATGAAATGTCACGGAAACAGTGGTTGACTGAGTACAAACGCCCAGAAAAGCAAGTTTTTTTTTCATTTATAATGTTTTCCAACCTAAAAAAGAAATAACTTTGACAAAATAAGCTAATAAAAAGATGATTTCTTTCAAAATACAAGCACTTGCTCTTATTTTAAATAATAATCTGTTGTGAGTACATCTTTTTTATGACTTTATTTATAAATCTCACGCTTTTTTTCTTGTTTAATATTGTGACTAAACCCAAACTCTACCTTTCTGCTATAATAAATATTCCTGGCTTTGTAATTCAAATCTCGCTACAATAAAACAATAATTAAAAAGTTTAATTGAATTCCTGACAATGCCTCTGGAAGCCACACAAAGTTCTCTTAATACACTCATAATCCTCTGTAGCAAACATAAGCAAGAGATTTAATCTAATTACATCTCTACAGTAGATAATGCTGCTCAACTCTCCCAAGTCAGCAGATGCACAAAGACGATTTTGTGGAGCGATTGTAACCATTAACACATACAAATTACACCTTGTCAATGACAATCAGAGAAAAATGGCGATGCAGCAAAATGGATAAGTTTTAAACAGTCTCCTGCGCCTCCATATCTGGGCCCAGCAATTAGCAGAAGCTTCCCGCCCCTCAGAAATGGAACATAATTGATGCCAATAAAGCAGAGAGAAAGCAATAAGAAGATAGCAAAGCATTTTCAGGTACCCATTTCCTCAGTTCATTTTGTAATTAAGGAAAGTGAGTTATCTGGAGGTCAAACTGAGGTCAAACTGAGGGCTTCGACACAGAAAAACTTTCTGACATGTGTGAGGGGAAAATGAAATTCTATTTCTTTCAAATTCAATAATACTTCACTGATCCAATGGGGAATTAAATAAAGACTTCCACACCAAAAGCTGGCAGATTTAGGAAGATTGATCTGCTATTTTAAACAAACATGAAGCTAAAAGCACCACTGGATTTATTAAGAAAATAACTTTTGTAAGTGTCTGTTTCAAGTTTCCGAAATCCTGCAACTTTTAGGCTGTTTCCACACCAGATAGTCCAGTAGATTCGGTTCAATCAGAGTCCAAAATCTGTTACATTTTCAGCTGCTGCAGTTCACTTTCACACTGCACAGTGTTAAATAACACAAACTGATTTAAAAATCTGTTCTCCAGTGCAAATATCTTAATACACTTGAAATAAGACAAAACTTACTTACAAGTAACTTTTCAGCGAGATATAGGGGCTTGTTTCAAGTAAATAATTCGTTAATATTGTCGAAAAAGTTCTAGTTTCACTGGCAGATTATTTAACTTATGTATAAGTTATAACATGGGAAAAATGTCACTTTGTAAGTGAAATAATCTGCCAACAGATACTTTTTGTCAATATTAAATTACATCTTCTATAAAGAATTAGCTAGTGGACAAAAATGAACAGAAAAGCAGAAAGTCCAAAGAGTCTAAAAGCCCAAAGAAAGCCTTTAAGGACTTCAGAAAACCAGTGGAAAAGATTACAGTCAGGACAAATTAGCATAGATTAGCATAATCTACTAACTCCAAATTCAAACTACTAAATATTTTAGTGAGTTTTAGTGAGAAAAAGCAGCTTAAAATCCGAATTTGTCTTTCAAAAGTTAAAGTGAGCCACTCCCAACCTTTCACCTGGGGATGAACTGAGCTGCACATGAAAACACTGAAACCTCTGCATCTTATTAGCACAGCAAGAGGCTCTGATTTGCTCTGACACACTTTGCTGCTGAAGCGCAAAGAAAAAACAAACAAAAAACCTTGTTGTGCAACAGGCCTCCTATGTGGCGTGAATCTCACCAAAGGAAGAAGACGATGACACACGATGTTGGCCGGCATTGCTGGCCGTGAAAACGTTTTTTTTCCCTCTGCAGCTCGTTGGAAACCTGAGCTAACCCGAGCTGAAAACATCTGGGCGACCAGAGATCAGTGACCTCTTACTAGAAACATGCATGCACTGGGATAGAAATATGTTATTCCTCCTTCCTTCCCAGAGCAGAGGCTGTGAAATAACTCCAGATTGATGAGACCGCACGTAAAGGCGAAATCCAGAAAAAACACATAAGATTTTTTTTATTGCCTATCTGTGGAGAATCATCAATAATTTCCAATAAAGCTGTAATTTTTTTTCCAGCTCTGCTGCTTTATTAGTAGCTAAGAAGCTGCATTCACATATGCACATCGTTCCATAGGTTTTGAAACAAGGAGTCTACAGGAAACAGCTGCAATTCTCAGAGGAATCAGCAACATGTTGCATCCAAAACTGCTGCATTGTTTTTCTCTCTGTCTGGGGTCACAAAAGTACTCTGAAGCCAATGATCACACTTCAGCAAAAAGGATAAAGTACGATACAAAGAACACACAAACCCACTTTTCATAAAAATCATGCGCATTGGAGATTTGAAGAAATTCAGATCAGCACAGAAAACATAATCTACGACCCAAAAATATTCAAGAATTGTTTACAGAAAGAGGAGGACGCAAGTTGAGAGGAGAAATTAATTTTTTAAAACACACAAAAAAAGAATAATAAAACGCATGTCGACCTGTGGAGTGACTTGTGGAACAGTAAATCCAATAAAAAAGCAATGTACAAGCATACATACATTTAAAAAGGGCACAATTAATATATCTAAATACAGTTTAATTTTTTTTCTCAATGTTTGAAGTTAAATCAGACCAAACTTTTCTTGTTTTGGTTTAGTTAAAATTACCAAAATTAAATGCCAGAAAACAAGAAAAATAAAAACATTTAAACGTTTTACTTTTGTAGGTTTGCATAACATTTGGTCAGTATCACGGACTCATAACGGGTCAAACGTTTTGGGTTTCCCTCCACAAGCTTCTTACAATAGTTTGCGTGATTTTTGGCCCATTCCGCCTTCAAATAAAAACAATTTATATGGAAATTTCTAAACTGCAAAATTTGAAAATTTGCAACAAAAAAAAATCTGAAATTTTGATTTTAATCTCAGAATTTTTTTTGAGAAAAACTTGGAAATCTTTGAGTTTGAAAAGTTTAACATTTGAGGGAAAAAAAATCTAAATTTGGAGACTAATCTCAGAAAGTTTTGAAACTCAGTTATTTCTAGAAAATTTCTAAAATTAATCTCAAAATTTCAGTTTGTTTCTCACAAATTTTTTACTTTTGGATCTCAGAATTTTTATTTTTTTTTCTAGAAAAATTCTGAAATTAATCTCAAACTTTCTCTTTTTATTTATTTAAGATGACGGATCCAAATGTTTCTTTGAGCATGTGTCTAAATCTATAAGCATTCTTGTTTTTCTTGTTTTGTTTTATTGATTTCTTTGAAATAGAGAAAGATTATTCCCCTAAGTTCCACACTCATCAGCCACCCACTGAGCCTCGCCTGGCAGACGCTGAAGCGCTGAGGGAGCATATCCACTCTGCACACATCAGCCCAAAACACACACACACACACACCAAGCGAATGCCCACACTGGAAGCCTGCAGCGGTGCACAGAGCACGTTCTCATTATATGCCTTAAATTCAGTGTCATCTTTCAAATCACTTCCTAGAGCTCTAATATGCAATTTTTCCCCCAGCAGGTCAAGCTGCAGCGCAAAGGCTTGTCAGTCATCCTGATGAGCTGTCTGCCTTGAAACAGCCTGTGGCCTGAGGCGGCGGCAGCAGGAGAGCCACCGCCGCCGATCAGAGGGGGGAAAGAGGACTCGGTAATCTGCTGTCTGAGGAAAGGCAACATTTGAACGGGTTCTTCACTCACGTAAACATCTTTACATCATCAGAAAGAGGCAGTTCAGAGCCTCCGACACACTGCAGCTCACAAAAAGTCATCCAACCCTGATGTGGATGGAAAAAAGAAGAAAGTAATCGACCTCATCAAAATGCCAACATGAGCCCTGCAGAAAGAGAGAAAAATGCCTCGAATAGTAAGTCCAGTGAGATTTTGTTCTTTCATTTGATCAAAACTTTACATTTGTCCTCATTTATGACCAATGTAAGGCGTTTTTAAACACAATAAATCAATAACAGTGTTGCAATAGGCACCTCAACCTTTCAAGGCTCATCTAAGTTGGTGGAATCAACTAACTCTCACTTTTTGGTTACCTAGCAACTCACTCATTCTTTGGTTACCTAGCAACCATTTGTTGAGAAACTGGCGCAGCCGCAGTGCATTAAGATGTTTCCTGAAGTTTTTACCTTACTTATTAAAACATGTGGTTCAAGATATAAATAAGAACGTATACGGCTTTTGAATGTTTTTAAATGGTTTTAAAGGGGAACTATTAAAAAAATACACATTTTGCGTGTTTCTTTTACTTCCAGTTGAGTCTCCGCTGCTTCTAAAAACAGTCCAACGCTTAAAAAAAAACAAGCCGTTTGCTTTTTCGCAATAAGTTAAAGTTTTTTGGGGTCTGGAAAACGAACTGTTTCAAAAATCTTTGGAATATAAACGTCACAAATCAGCAGGCGGTTGATTTCAGCCCGTTCCTAGCAACCCCAACCAAGCCCAAGCCTGTTATCTAGCAACCCAAGCAGAGCTCCAGCATGTTTGGTCAACATGTTTTGCCACAGTATTCACTGTACATCGGCTGCTGGAATGTGTTTTTTTTTGGTTGACTTGCCATTCAGAAACCACTTGCTGCATTCTTATTGGTTGTGCAGGAGGCTGCACTAATGCTTTTCAAAGATGTACAGTTGTATAATTGCGCATCTGTTTGCAGCTATTTTCACGTGCAAGTGTAAAATCTCATTATCTAAGAATGATTTTGTGTAAAATATGTCATGAAACGTGTTTTGTCCAACATTTAAACTCCTTGCTGATGGAACTGTTTGTCCTGCAGAGGAAAGCTGTGTGTTATCCTGTGTGATTGCAGAGCTGAAAGCTGTCCAGTTTGATTTCTGAGGAAGCCTAACGAAACTCAAGGTATCTGATCAATGTGAATAAATGCATCTCTCCTCTCCCCCAGCTCGCTGCCTGTGAGTGTCTGCTTTCATTCGCCCGCTTCTCTTTGATTTCCTCTGATGTGTTTCTGTCAGCGGCCGAGTGTCGACAGCGCTTGGAGAATAAGCAGGTCATTTGCTGGATGCTATCTGACAGGCCGCAGAAGGCCCGTCCATCTCAAAGTTCAGCACGGCCGCCGCTGCCCGCTCCACGCTGACAGATAATGTGACAGAACAAGACAGGGATGAGCTGAGATGGCGGTTGAGACGCGCTGACTTTTACCGCAGACGCCTGACAGACGGGTCAAAAACAAACCCAGCTCCGTCTATTGCTTCTTGCACAAGGTTTTGTTTGTCATTTCTCTGGATAAAGCTGCACAACTGCGTGATTTATGGAAAACAAAAGGGCTAAAATGAAAATATTAAAGCCTTCACATTTTTATTTTGGAATAAATGTCCTATAAAACAGGAAAAGGTTACAGTTTTACATAGTATTGCAGAAAGTTCCCCAACAATAAGACAATAAACCCATGATGTTGAATCACAATTATGGATTCCTTTAAATAAGATTCACTCATCTAGTCTTTAAAAACTATAATTCTGTTATGTTACCTTTCAGCTCTGCACAGATTTACTCCAGTTCATGCTGCTGCTGTAAATTAATAACACTGAACCACTAAATCAGGAGCATATTTTGCTTTACAATCTACAAAACCAAACACAAAATGCTGTTTAACTGCTGTGCAATTCAAACCTCTTCATTATGCATGTAAGTATGCATGGCACAGCTTAAAGATTTATACTTGTGGAGGTGTAAATCAGCTGCTTATGCATAAAGCACAGTCTGTGATTTCAGCTCTCCAACTTGAAAAGCCCATACCATTTGAAAAATCCTTGTATAATCATATGTAAACCTTCATAGCTGCAGAGACTTCGGTTCTACTTAAACATTCCTGCGTTTGCAAAAATGTGGAGCTGGTTAGTTTTAGGTATGAGGTAGTTGGGGAGTTCATGTTGAACCATTACATTTAGAAAAGCAGAGAGAAATCAGCACATAAGTATGAGCTGAATGCAGTATAGAGATTATGTCACAGGAACAACAACGCTCTTCAGGGTAGAAGTTGTGGCTAAATCAATCAGACTTAAAGTTAGCCACTTCTGATCGCAGTGGTGTGTTTAAGATAAAGTCAGACGTTTGGTCATGCAATCATTTGAATCAGCTGTTCTGGAATGGAGGCACATCTAGGAGGCAGTGGGGCGGTGAGGACCGGTGTTACGGCCCCTGGCCCCTTGAGGCTGTGCAGGCTCCCTTTTTGTTATGCAGGTTCAGCTGTGAGGGTACATCTCCCTGATTGGCTGCCTGAAGGCTGCAGGAAGGCAGCTACACCATTGGACCAGCAGAGGATTGTCAAGCCAATCAGATGTTGATGAGGCCCACCTGCACCCTATAAAAGGCTCCTGAATCCATTCCTCTAGTGGGGCAGCTATTTTGAAGAGGTTTTGTGAAGCTGCCTCCTCTTGTTTGGTAGTTGCAACTGCTTTAGGCAGGTTTTAAGCTAGTTTGGTCTTTGCTTGTTCCTGCTTGTCCAGTTCAGCAATTTTGACTTTGCTCTAGTTGACTACAAGTTAG
>NW_015116136.1:15683-44597 GCF_001443285.1 Poecilia latipinna
GTGGATTAGTTTGATCTTTTCACAGATCATCTGCCTCATAACCAACTGTCACGACATGGCCACAGTTTATGTAAAGAAAATATGTTTTTAAAATAAAAGTTACATACTGCAGCTTTAAAAGCGTTCCAGCTAACGTAATTGGATACAGTTTCAATATGTCCAAATAACCGCTGATAAAGTCCCTCTTTAATAATTTAAGATGCAATTTCCACAATGTAAAGATCTCTTTTAATTTGTACAGTTTAGAGTTTACAATGTGTCCATTAAAATAAATATTTCCACATTTCAGCTAGCTATTGCTGATGCGAAAGGCGGCCATATTGGATCTCAAATTGTCCAACTTTCCAACAGGGAGGGAATCCAGTTTAATTTTTCCAGCTTAGAAGTCGGACTACAAATTGAGCGCACCATAATGTTATCAGACTAAACATACGAAAACATACATTGCTAAGACTTATTTGCAATTGCACAATAAAAACTTTAACTTTTTGTGTCCAGTACCAATGAAAGCATGTCTTTTTGGAATAATTGAATTCAAAGATCAACATTAATCACAGTAATTCAAAAAAATGTCCTTAGCTATGTAAATAAAGTCCATTCGAACTGCAAACTGTGCACCAGAGAGGTTGTAAAGACATTATGTAGTTGGATGTACTTTTTCTTTCCAAAGCTGCCAAAGTTCTGAAGTTGGAGCAAAAACGTCCCCGTGGCAAAGCGATGCTAATTTTGACTTATCGCAGTCTTTCTGGTTATAAATTGAAACATCTCCCTTTCATTTATCACCATCTGCAGCACATTATATGGATGGAATAAAACAGGTATTCAAAAAATGGGACAGACATTAACATTAGCCCTTTTCCTCAGTAAGGTATGTTTTAAACTTGTCTTTGTCAGGGTTTTTTCCTTAAAAAGCTGCTGCTGCAGTTTGAAATATCTGCAGTTTGTAACAGATGTTTTATTTCTGGATCATTAACCAACAAGAAATCTGGCATTTCAATCACATTTGGGATTAATCAGCCACAAGATTAGCAGCTTTTCTCCACTAACAGCAAACTGGAGGTTTTTTTCTTCAGCAAGTCGTCTTAAGGCCTCTGTAAGGAAGTTTATAAACTCAATCTCATTTCTATCAGATGTAAGACTAAACACAAATGGAGAGGATTTTGAAGCTTTCTGAAATTAAAATGTTGATTTTTTTTTCTCACACTTTCATGAAAATCCTGAGTGTTAAACTCAATCTCCGCCATATTTGAAGTGCATGTATAACAGAAGGTTTCGTGTTTATGTTTGGTTTTCTTTTCGCACATTTGCAGATCATGAGGAATATTGTTTTTTATAACATTATACATTTCAATCTGCCAAGCAGAAAAAGAGACGTAGTGTTTTCTCCCTGTATGAGGTCGACATGCTGTACTCACAGTAACCAGACTCGCTTACTATTAAGCAAATGGGGATGAATGATCTGTCAGCTGCAATCCTCCTCTCTATACGTCTCCCAATTACCTGCCCCGCCTGACCCGGTCCGGTGCATCGACACACAGACTGGCCAGAATGGGCTTTCAGAAATTAGCAAGTGAAATCTGATAGGGGGATTTTCCACCTCACACACGTTTTTCCCCACAGCGAGCGCGAACGGACTCCAACTGTTCATGAAAAGAGGAGCGTTACAGGGGGAGGGCATTGTGTCAACCAAAATATTACAACTGGGGCGTTTTCAGGTGGAAACACCAGACTATAGTCTCCCAACACAACATGTTATAAAACTCCTCACAGATTCCAATGCAATCTTGCCCGATGTGAAAACATTACCCCGACTACATTTAAAGGTGACCCATTATGCTTCCTTGAACATGTTTTACATTTGTACTATATAAAACAAGTTCATTACATTATTTTGCACAAAAAAGAGATCTCTGTCTCTTATTAAGTGCAAATAATGTGCTGCTGGCCACACCCCCAACTCAACATGTACACTTATAGATGAACATGGCTGCAATTGCACAATCATACAATTGTCTTTTCCAGCAGCCATTGTACTGCTGCTGGAAAAGCTACAGAACCAGCTGACCTAATGCAGTGGAGCTCATCTTGGGTTGCTAGGTAACAGGCTGGGATTCATAGAGTTGCTAGGTAATGAGGTAATGCCTGCTTACTCGTAAAGTTACATTCGGAACTTATTGCCAAAAAACATCTGGATGTTTTCTTTTGTTTACACTCTGACATGAAAATGTCATCAATCGGATGCGCAATTATACGACCGTACATCTTTGAAAAGCAGAAGTGGAGCTTCCTGCACAACAAAAAAAAAACCCCGTAGCAAACAGTTTCTGGATGGTAAGTCAACAACAAAACACTTGCCTTTTCCAGCAGCCATTGTACAGCGCATACAAAACCAGCTGACCAAATGTGTTGGAGTTGCCAGGTAATGGGGCAGTGCCTGCTTATTTGTGACATTTTTGAAACTCCTCATTATCCTGACACCAAAACAAAATTAACTTATTGCCAAAGACACAAAGTGGAGCAACAGCTTTCAAAAAGCAAAACATAAATTTCCGATCCCAAGAAATTCCAGAACAGATAAGAAACAAAGTCAGTCTGGAAAAAAGGTAAACAAATCTATTTTGTTGTTTCATTATTCTGTATGATACAGACCAATTAAACACATTAGAATATTATTTAAAATCCCATTTATTTCAGAAACTTTATCACTGCATTATATAGATTAATTACACATGTGACATGTGGGCTAAATTAAAGGTACGTTTAATACCTGCTTAAACCTTGTTGTTTTCAAAAGGGCCTCATATGAATACATATTCTAATTTATTGAATAATGTTGTATCATAAAAGTATTAGGATTTATGCCTTTTTGTCCTTACCTTATGTAAGCACTGGGAATAAAGAATTGTGTTGACAAGAAGGAAACGTTCACTGGGACATAATTAAATCTGGGCTCCGACCAAAAATTTAATCAGCTTGGCCGCCCTCTGAATGTGGCTCTGGTTATGTTTTTATACCAAATTCCTGGCCACAACATATTAACCGTAGGTGTTGACTGCAGCTTTGCGATGTCTGATGAATAAAAACGCAAAATAAAGCCAAGAGGAAATGCCAAGAGAAATATGGGGATGAATTTTTGCCTCAAGCAGACAAGTTAAAATGTCTTTGTGGTTTATTGACAGAGTATGGCAGAATGGAAACAGAAACGCTTCATCAGGTCTTTATCTGCTGTTAATGAGGTCATTGTTTGGTTGGATTAGCTCGTCTATCTTTATTCTATCTTGTCATGACGTTCATCATGACCAGAAGAACAACACTGAGCCAACAAGTGGGTAGATATTATCCTTTTCAAACTGTGAATTTAGAATGACTTTCATGAGTTAAAAATTACAA
Source organism: Poecilia latipinna (assembly GCF_001443285.1). Classification (NCBI taxonomy): domain Eukaryota; kingdom Metazoa; phylum Chordata; class Actinopteri; order Cyprinodontiformes; family Poeciliidae; genus Poecilia; species Poecilia latipinna. Next base: position 19,074 of record NW_015116136.1, read on the forward strand.
GAATAATATAGGTTAACATAAAGCAAATAAAAGCATTATGAGCAGAGTGCAAGGTTTGGCAGTTATTTATTTTTTTTCCACTTCCAGAGCCATTCTTTAAATCTGTATTTTGGGAGCAAGCGCTTGTGTAATGCAGTGTTAAAGACGTTGTGGTCATGTCACTTGTTTTTGGATAACACCGGGTCTAACGAGGTCCGCCGCACAGTGAAAGATCTCTCTCCTGAGCCCAATTTGCTTGCCTCACCAACCTCTGATGCCTCTGTGATACAATCTGGCACTGGTGATAGGTAGTCTGTCAGCCCAAACCCGGATGACTGATGAAGATAGGGGACTTACTGCACAGTCGCTCAACTCCCACTGACAGGCTGTCATATGGTTATGACTTGGTGTTGATAGATTTAGACAGTGCCACCTCAGTGTTTTTTTGAAGAAGCACTTCTTCAGCCTTTGGGATACAGGCTTTTTTCAACTGCGATGTCCTCAGTTTAACAGAAACAACAGAACTTAAAATAAAAAAAATTTAAATCACCAAGAAAACTTGTGAAATTTCTGTCAAGGTTGATGGGAAAAACCCAGACAATAAAAATCTACCAAAATATGCAGCTTGATCAAAAGTGGCTTGATAGCGCAGCAGTCACAAAGTTCAAGAAGAAGTGGAGAAAGTTTCTCCTTCCACTATAATGAGATTGTTGAATGGAGCAGAAAACCCCAGCCCTCTAGTCTAGCTTAATTATTTTCAATGGAAACACTATTATAAGTTTAAACTGGTCCCAGGGTGTTTGACTTTACCTAACTAAACTGGAATTTTGATACAGGCATTATACAGGTGTATGTTTATCCACACGTTTAATGTATTCACAGGTTTTAGGAGTGTAAAATGTGCAGCTTGGTGATGTTACTGTGATATTTTGGGTTCTCTTTGTTTAAGCTGAACCTTCTGCAATATGCCGCACTTTTCTCTGTCATCATCCCAAAGTGCAGCCACCAGATCTCAACTACCATTTCAGACATCAATTTATCCCCATTATAAAATATATAATCTGGTTAAAAAGTGGTTCTTGGCCTCTGCCAGAGACAGTTTCTGAGTCTGTTGGCTGTTTCCATTCTTTCCAAGAATGTTTCATATTGAAATAGGTCTAAATGTCAGAAAATCAGAGGTAGACTTTGTGAAACATCAACTCTTATGTTTTTGAAGAATATGTGTCACTTTGGCATGAATAGTGCATGTATGTTAGAATCAAAGGTGTTGAATTCACTGCATTCAACTCCATCAGATTGTCTGTGGCATTTTTCCTACAACATAACAATCTTACTATTCTTTTTTTTCTGTATTTAAACAACTGAATGCCTGATAAATAAATATACAATTAAATTTCCATGTTTCAGCCTCTTTTCTTATGTTTTTTGTCATTATTTTTGGACTTTAACAATACTCACCATAAAAATATTTTGACATACAGTAAATATGACCGGAATAAATACAAAATACTAATTTCATTAGATTAAATAATTTGGTTTAAAAAAAAAAAAAAAAAATACATCCATTCTTGGCGCTGTAAATCATTTTCGTGTATGTAATGCTCACTCCTTCCACCTTTCTTTGTACTGAGCTACAGCTGGTTCACCTGACATGAATGCTAAGGTTGGCTAGCATGATGAGCTGTTTTTCTGTAAGTTGTTTCTCCGCCATTACCATATGTAGCAGCGAGTACATGGGCATGATTGACAGCGCTAGGACCTGCCTCCTGGATCTGATTGGTTGTTTTTGGACACAGCAGTGGAGAAAATTGATGTTTTCATAAACTATCTGTCATAGAATAGTGATAGTTTTAACAAATATGTAAAAAAAAATCATTTTGTAAAATAAAAGTTGCATACTGCACCTTTAAGGTTATTTAATTTTGTCTGACAACCAGTTCTGCAGCTCATCATAATGCTGCCGCCTGCCAGTGCTACTGCTGCTACATGCTACATTTATCAGGGTATTGCATTCTCAAGAGTGCAATTATGTGTGTATAATGGCTTTAATAACTCAGCAGAAAGCTTTGCACCCAGTGAAGGCCAGACTGGCACGCCATGTAGATAATAGTAAAAAGAGTATATTATTGAAGTCTGCATTCAGCAAAAGAAAAAAAATCAGTTCTTTGAAATTCATGAAATTTGCATTTACTCTCCAAACAGCGCCGATGGTTTAAATAGGCTGCTAACAAGCTATTTTACTGTTTACACTCTGAGTTTCTCACTTAAACCTTCTGAATAAGCTCTGCTTTCTACCTGATGATTATCCTTGTTTACTTGATTTCTACTTTGCATAGCGACCTTTCAGACCAGAAAAGCTCTTATCATCTGACTGCTTTGATACAATTTAAATTCTGCTTATTCCTCCACTCAAATTAGTCATCACAAACAAAAGAAGAAAAACTTTTCTTTTTTTTGGAGGTGAAATTGACGCATATGAATTCAGTAAATTGAATGTGAATGGTGCATGTTACTGAGAGGCCGATCAAATGCAGCTCTGTTGTTTTCTTCCTTTGAATTACTTTTCTCATTTAACCCTGAGCTCTTTCTCTCTGCACTACTTTTCATCCTCTTCCCTCTTTGCACCTTTTTTCCCCACAGACGTTATGTTCACCTGGTGTTACTCTATTCTTTCTCCGCTGTCCCATCGGTCTTTAGCGCTGACCCCTCCAACATCGCTGGGCCCCATCAGGATGAAATATTGAACTGGGAGAGTTCCCTGAAGGCATCTGGCTGCCCCTGTGCTCGGTCCCCAGTTCAGCCGAGATAAAAGATAAAAATGTTACACCGTATCCAACTCTCACACTCTATTCAGCGCCATCAGAGTATCTGTCAGCTCAAATGGCTGTTCGAAGTAATTACCTTTGGATCAGATCTAATTAAAGCCCTATTGGTCTTTCCTCTGTGGCTATTTGATGTGAACCAAAGTACCAGACCTGCATGTAAATTTCGCCAAAGCTTCAAGAAGTCTTCATAAAAAATATTAAAGTTTGAATCTTTTTAAATTAAACTGTTGGAAATCATAAAACGTCAAAAACATAATAATTATCTCTCTGTGTGTAAAAGCAGAACTTTTCATGTAAAAACTACTATTTTATTAACATTTGGTAATTAAAGTTTATTTGAGTTAAGCTAAATTTAAACGAACTGAATTGGATAGTTCTCATGTGACGTCACACTTCCTGTAACTCCGTAGCCGACAGCCATCTTGGCATCCTGGAATCCGGAACTAACTGCCGTGTCAGTTGCTATGGAGTTGCTATGACAACAGCGAAGAAGCCAAAAGCTTAGAACTCACTCTCACTTTGTTCCCGTCTAACTTATAAACAATATAAGTACATTACAACTACTAATTGATTTCAGTTTTTGAGTAAGATAAATACCAGTGATATCTACCGCAGTACTTACTGCCGAATTAGCAAAGTTAGCTTAGCTAATGTAGCTTTTATCTGCTAGCTAAGATGGACGTAGCCTCCGTGTACACGGAATAAAAAGGAACAAATTGAATCGAACTGAACTGAATCAGACTGAATAGAATAAACTTAACCAAACTGAACAAAAACATTGAAAAAAATAAAAAATAAATCAAACTTAAGAATCTGTCTAAATTGGAAAAAAGTAGGATTAAATTGGCCTGAGCTCAATTGAAATGAAAAGATTAAAGAGGAAAACAATACAAGAGTTGAATGAAAACTAACAAAATTGAATCCATTTCATCAGTTAATATGAATAGGAAGGAATCAAATATATTGAATCGAACTGAACCCAATCAAATTAATAAGTGAAATCTAATGGAATCAAAAAGAACTGAATTTAATATAATTGTAATTATTTCAAGAGATTTATTAAACTTTCTTTGCTGATTAATCTGAGCTAAGCTGTTTTCTTATTTTATATATTAATATATTGATCACTGTTGATCAGACTCAGCTAGCTGTACTGGTTTGAGGGTTTCTGAGTGGTGAGTCTGATCAACTAATCAGATTCCAAGATGCTAAAATTTGGGGAATTTTCAGTTTGCAGCTTCAAACTTAAATCAAAGTTTGTTTTTATTGTTCCTTAATACCTAAGGAATAAACTGTCGAGTCATTTATGTGCTCTGGATGCCATTTCTGTTGGTTATGTCTTTGAACTCCCACTTAAAGCAAATTTCTGTGACATGTGGCAGCGATTAAGTTGGACCTGTTTACTTTTTGAAGCAGCACCATTAGGGCATTAGTCTTCTAAATTGGTTCTGCACAAAGAATCCAAACCGATTTTAGTTTGCTGCAGGGAAAATATAGTCTTCCCACCAAACTGCACACATGAACGCTCAGTCTTGTTTTAGATTTAGTAAAGATTCAAAGACGCTTAGCTTTTACCTGCAACCCATCCTTCACATCTGGTAAAAGGAAAAACACAAGAAAGACAAGATTTTCATGTCGTTATGGAGACAAAGTACCAACCTACGCTGAGAATTGTGTGTGTTTCGGTTGAAGTCGGGACCTTAAGCTTTGAAAAATTGCCGCGTCAGTAAATTGACAGTCTTTTTACATGCAAATGACCCATCTGAAACTGCTGATTCACAACAAAGAGTAATTTCTAATCTGTCATTTCGTCCAGTTGCCCACAGACTGGAGGAAAGGGTCTGACTCTTGACAGGGTTCAATGAAAAGTTTTAGATTAAACGATTTATATTCTCATAATACTTCACCATGAATATCAATGAAGCCTGATTCTGTGGTAATGAGAGAGAAGTGTGGCCGTCTATTGGATTTCCAAAATCGATGCATGAGCCACGTGGAAACTGTGAATTCACTGGGATGTTCCTAAGAGTTGAAGCTTTTTAATTTATTTAAAGGAGGTTTGCTGATTGAACATCAATGATCTTTACTCCTCATTCACGCAATGGTAAATATTTACACATTTTATCTATTTATAAACAGAAACGGATACAATAAATTTTAAAAGCCGACACATGCCTGTTAAAATTCAGGGCTTTAGTGATGGGAAAAATTTGGTGCATCAAGTTTTTTTTACCTTCATTATTGCTTTTGTATTAAAACAAAAAACTAAATTAACTTGTTTAAAAGCAATTTAGAACAGCCTTAAGTAATCAGATTAATCATGTTGAATTAGTTTAGTCATCAATTAATCATTAACTGGGGTACACAGAGTAAAAAAAAAGGTTTCTGAAAGAGCGATGCCCTCAGAGGAGTAATTAAGCCATTATATAGATAGATAGATAGATAGATAGATAGATAGATAGATAGATAGATAGATAGATAGATAGATAGATAGATAGATAGATAGATAGATAGATAGATAGATGTCATTTAAAATAAATAAATAAAAACATTATGTGTAAATATGTTCAACAGTTTTAGCTTCACCTGTTCAAATTCAGTAGAAAATCTCCTCCTGCTATCCAGTTATTAATCAGTTTGTACAAAAAATACTGAACAGATCCTTAAGATCCTTTTCAACTGAATGCTAAATCACTAGGAATTTAAAGGTGCTATGCACACTTATACAACCGAGCGAAATGAGCCATTAGACACATTAAAGGGAAACTATTATGAAAATTTCACATTTTGTACATTTTTGTACTTCCATTTTGATCTCTATTGTTTCTAAAAACGGTCCAAGTGCTTTAAAAATTTACTAAGCAGTTTTTTTTAGCAATAAGTTATGTTTTTTGGTGTCTGGAAACCGAGTCGTTTCAAAACCCTCACAATTATTGAGTCACAATGCACCGTTACCTTGCAACCCAAGCTAAGCCCTGCACCGTTACCTAGCAACCCAAGCTGAGCTCTGCCCCGTTACCTAGCAACCCAAGCTAAGCTCTGCCCCGTTACCTAGAAACCAAGCTAAGCTCTGCCCCACTACCTAGTAGCCCAAGCAGAGCTCTGCCCCGCTACCTAGTAGCCCAAGCTAAGCCCTGCCCCGTTACCTAGAAACCAAGCTAAGCTCTGCCCCGCTACCTAGCAACCCAAGCTAAGCTCTGCCCGTTACCTAGCAGCCCAAGCTAAGCCCTGCCCCGTTACCTGGCACCCCAAGCAGAGCTCTGCCCTGTTACCTAGCAAGCACAGCTCCACCACGTTTGGCCAGCTAACTTTACCGCTGTATGCGCTGTACAATGACTGCTGGAAAAGACAAATGTTTTGTTGCAGACTTAGAATTCAGAAACCACTTGCTGCATGTTTATTGGTGGTGCAGGACGCTCCACTTCTGCTTTTCAAAGTAGTACGATTATGTAATTGCGCATCTGTTTTCGAACATATAGTTTCTATATCCCATGTAAAAACAGGCCCACACTTGTCTGTTTTGGAGTTCATGGTGTCCCCAAAATACCAAACCAATGACCGGTTCTTGCATCATCTCCATGCATAATTTCCCAGGCAGTTTAAGAATTCAAACCACCGACTTTCAGCCTTGTTTCCTTCACTCCAATTCTACTTCCACCCTCACATGGGGCCTCTGTAGCGTAAATGATTTATGGGTGACCCTTGTTCGAGTTCTCTCTGCACACAGGGGACACATTTATGTAAGCTCTGAAAGTATCACTGCAGAGAAACGGGGCGGACGTGAAGACCTCGCACCACTGGCGTTAGGGATTGCAAGTCCCAGACGGCCTCATCCAGATAATGATTTAGTCCTGGGAGTCCGTCCCTCGTAAATCCAGGCGTCGACCTCGACTCCGTGCAGGAAGACGGTGTTAATATTCCACCCTGGGGTGCAGTGTGCGTTTCGTTGGGGAAACATTAGGGAAACAATGGAACTGCAGGTGTAAGAAGATTCATGAAGTTGAACCCCAGATGGTTCTGCTTGGTACGCAGTAAACTCCGACACAAACCAAGAAAATTCCTGCGGGATCGAAGTCAGGCGCTGGGAATTTATGGGGAAACACCAAAACATCTGCGTTGGGTGAGAGTTCTCTCTATTACACAACAGACATGTTGGCTGCAAAAACTCACCAAATACGTCTGCTCTAGTTTCAAGCGCAAATAACTAAGAAATAAGACAAAACTAACTGAAAAGTACCTTTTCAGGAAGATATAGGAGATTGTTTTGAGTCAATAATTCCTTAACATTCATGAAAACGTTGTAGTTCAACTGGCAGATTATTTCACTTATGAGAAAAATATCTTGTTATAAATGAAATAATCTACCAACATCAATAAAAAGGAATTATTGGCTCAAAACAATCTCCTATGTGTTGCTTAGGTTACTTTAAAGTTAGTTTTGTCTTATTTCAAGTGTTCTAAGATATTTAATCTTAATTCAGCTTCATCTCATAAATTATTTACACACACAAACACTTTTTTAATATACATATCTACAGGTCACATACAAACAAAAAATCCTTGAATTCTTGAATATTTGCACTAAAAACTAGACCAAAATTACTTGGTAATATTTCCTGTTTTTGCAGTGTTTAGACTGTTACACACAAACCGTTGGTTGAAATTTTTACCAAAAACACAACAAATAAATTAACCTCAGAATCCCCCAGTTATACAGAATAATGACAGGAAGAAAACATGCCATTCACATACCAGTGCTTTAAAACATATTACTGAGATTACTTGGAAATGACAAACAATACCTTTTGGGTCTGAAACCACCCAACCACGAAAAGCTGGGTGGTTTCAGCCTTTTCACGGTTCTGAAAAGTAAATAATTTTCAGGTTTTGGGTTTAAAACTCCTGAAGCGGTGATAAGTCACCCAGATTACTTGTTTCTTTTAATTAATGCCTGCTTTGACAGATGGTTTGTTACTCAGAACCATCTGTGAAGAGTGAAGACATCTTGATTTGTAATGGTGTCGATATTTACAGCTGCTGACAGCTGGAAAAAACACTTTCAACAAAAACCAAGCAGGTGAAAGCCGGGTAGAGGCTCCAGTTTTATGTCCGAAATTAAAAGTTAGATTCAAGACAAAATATAATCTAATAAGTTTTGACAGCTTTGTAACTGTTTTTTTTATTATTAAATGGATCAACCATGTAACAGTTGAGAGACATTTGTTGAGAGAGAAAGCAGCAGCAGGCTAGACTGATTTTAAGACCATGATTTGCAGCAAAATATTTATTTCAAGGTTTAAAAATGGGCCAAACATGAACTGGACCTGAATTCATTGTTAAATATTGTAATTGTTTTAGATTCAGTAGTTTTAAATACGTTGTTTTATATCTCTTTTGATCATTTTATTGTACATATATATATTTACTGTTGATTTTAACTCTTAAACCAATTCAACTAGCTGTTAAAGCTACAGTATGTAACTTTTATATGAATTATTTTTTTACATATTTGATATGTAAAAAACTACTATACTGTCATCATGTTGTGACAGTATAGTAGGAAACAATCGGTGAAAAAAATTGTGCTTTTCTGTCTTCTCCCAGTGCTAATCAGAAACAACCAATCAGAACCAGGAGGCGGGTCTTAGCGCTGCCAATCATTCTCAGCTCCCACTCTTGTTGTGAATGCTACGCTAGTTAGCATGATTTCAGACAGGCAGTTATCCTGGGATGATAAGTGCTTTTTCCATCATTAGCACATTGAACAGAGAATGCATGAGGGTGATTGACAGCGCTGAGAACCTCCCCCTGGTTCTAATTGGTTGTTTCCGCTTGGGTGTATTTCTTCAGATGGCAATATTAGCTCAGGGAGGAGGAGGATTAACATTGTTTAATCTGAAAATAAAATTATTATGGCTTTAGTACAATCACGGTTTGTGTGTTGTTAAATTTTATGTTGTTTAAAATTCAAAATGATGTAAACTTCTTTTTGGATGACTGTTATTTTGCTCTTCTGATTTCTATCTATATATATATTTTTATATTCCTGAAATCATCAGAAATTATTTACATTTTTTCTTTACAGGATACAAAAACACAAAAATATCCATTAACCAGCTTACATAGATTTGCACGTATTTAAACTTAAACATCATTATTTCACCTTTTGACTGATTTTTATCACTATAGTTGCCACTATGAACCCATTTTTCACTCACTAACTTCCACTTTCCTTCGTTTCTCTCACGTTTTTCCAGAAAACAGCCATCTTGAACGATCCCCCACGACTCAGACCTCACATCTTCTTTTCATCTCAGCAGATATTTTAAACCTTTATCACCGCCTCATGAGCGTTTCCCGCAGGGGGGTCTTGCCGCAGAACATGACAGGTGGTTGTTTTGCACTATTGTTTTTATGTCAAACATTTGTTTTGTAGTTTTCACCACCCTGACGTATGAATAATGCAGGAGATCATTGCCACATGTAGAGCCCAAACGGTGTCCAACAGAAGTTCCTGCAGCGCTTTCGGTGTTACTGTCAGACTTTTTTAATAGAAATGTTTGCAGTACTATTGTTTTAAAATATATATGCAAATATAAATGGGATTTCTTTGTTGCCTCTCTGCAGACTGCAGCTCTGGCTAAAGCTAACATGAAATCACTGGACGTTTTTCTTCCTTAAGCGTCATTTTACTTTTTACTTTAGTCAAGGAATCCTCCTTTGTTTTGCTACGACTAATGCGGCAGGCTTTAACTCTTTTCTTTACCAGGCACAAATGTTTACCCAGCTCCCTTTTATGTTAGGAACTTCCTCCTCAGTCGTGCATGTCACCACAGGGGTTTAATTTAGGTGGATTTAAAAAAAAACACATCTGTTACTTTACTGCCTGACCTCATGCAGGCCTCACAGCATTTTTATATGCATTTTACATCTTGAAATAATGAAAATATTAGAAACATGCAGATGAATTCTGAGTGAAACGTAGTAAAACGTCTGATTTAATGGTTTTTCAGTTTGTTGTCCCGGTTTTTAAGACCTGACTGTAAAGTACGGCGTATTGTTTTTAGGTTAATTCAATTTAATCGAGAGTCTAATGGTCTCCTTAGGATAAGAGGGAGTCTACAAACCACACTAATGTGGAGTAAAGTGCCTCAGCCCCGAGGATCTTTGCCTCAGACAGGCTGCATCAGCAGTATGATGATCATCGGCTCAACATTTCTCTCATGCGTCCTCTGAAAACTTCTGCCAGCGTCTTGTAGCCGTCTGCAGTTTGTTCAGGTGACTTTTCCCCACAGATTTGTCAAACAAGAGGTGACAACTTCAATTAACCTCAAATATCAAACACATCATAAAGGCTCAAACCGTTCAACATTGAAATCCTGATTTTTACTTTTATTTATTTTTATTCCCCCAAGCCAACATCTAAAACACGTCCTGCTGTTTTTAACTGCAACGTTCTGTCTTGAATTCCCAAATTGAGTAGTAATTCCTCTTTTAAGATGAGCACATAGGCAGTTAAACTTGAAATATTTTGTTGTCGCCTCAAAGAACCCGGAGCACATGGCAGCAGCGTCAAATCAGAAACAGATTGTGGGCGTCTAATGTTTCTCTCTCGCATCTTAACCACAAGAAAAAGAAAAAAAATAAATCACAGAAACAGTCAGACCTCTGTAAACGATCGGTTTATATGAGTGGATATTTCACAGAATTGAAACACTAATATGAGCGCTGGGATTCGTAGCGTTGCATCTTATTGTTCCAGTTCAGAGGGTTAAAAAGCCCCGCAGCCTAAAGTGAATTATCAGGGGCCGCTGCACAGTCATGTTGGACAGAAAAGCGGTCCGGTCCAGCAGGTGTGACCCGCTGGAAGGTAATCGGCTGGCGCTGCAGTGGTCTCCAGCTTTGATCGTCCCCCTTTGTTCTGTCAGCTCACATGCTTCCTTCAGGAACACAATTTACAGTCTATTACTGAAGATGTTTACGGCACACGGGTAAATCTGGAAACCAGACCCGACCAACTGCAATTATTTATCGTTTGAAAGTCAGCAGAAAAAAGTACGAGCAGTATTGACCTTTGGTAACTATGTCACGTAATTATTCAAGGCGCCATTTCGGACGTCTGAAGTGAGGGACGGGGCATTGAACAAAGCAACTGAAATTGTTTTCCAAAGTTGTTTCTGCCAGTTTATTCATGGCTTCTACTTGTTGGAGTCGAGCTAATTTGTCTGTGAAGGTAACACACCTGGTTGGGGCCCAGAGATGGCGGGATTTATAAAAGTTGTAAACAGCTAGCTTAGAAACCGACCTATACTTCCTCCATCCTGAATTACAGACTCTGTCTGAATTCACAAGACATGATTTACATCACAGTCATAAACATGTTTCTCTTTACAACGGAGCAGAATTAAACGTACAAAAGACGAGATGCTAACCAGCTTTTTCCATACCTGCTAGCCAGGCTACATGGCTAGCAGCATTGTCTCCATGGTTACTAATGATTAGACGCGTACCTTCTCCAAAATGCTACGTTTGACATCTTTCTAAAAATATTTACTTATAGCGTTAATCTTCTTACCTTATAAAAAGGATAAAGTTGTCTTATGACTTTATTCTTTTAATAACGGTGACCATTCCAAAAGCAGGAAGCGGACTACAGCGCAAAGCATTGTGAGTAAATACAACCAAAACAAATGCTAATGCTAGAAGGAGAAACGGCTCACAGTCTTCAGTTTTCACTCCACAACTTTGTTTGTTTTATTTTAAAGAAGTTATGAATCACCTTCAACTGCTGCCAGTTACTCAGCAGGCTGTTGCTAGGTAACCAAAGAATGATTGAGTTGCTAGGTAACCAGAGAGTGAGAGTTAGTAGATTCCACCAACTTTGCTTATTGCTTATTGTCCAGCCAAGACAAAATTTAGTTTCAAACAGCTTTTAAGAAGCAGAAAGAAGCTTTTTTAAAGTAAATAATTCCTCCAAATTGATTTTAATAAAGAAATAGCATCTGGAAGAATATAAAACTTATAAAAAGGTATTTTTCCCATGTTGTAAGTGAAATAATCTACCAGCAGAAGTTATACTTCATCATCAGTGTTAAGGAATTGTTGACTTAAAACAAACTCCAATATCTTGCTGAAATGTTCCTTGTAAGTTTTGTCGTATTTCAGGTGTGTTAAGATGTCTGCACTAAATAGTAGACCAAAAAACTCACTCTTCTGTCTCTTTCTTGTTGCCGAATCCTGAATCCTACAGTAGAAATGAAGCGCATTCATCATCAGCAGACACCAGAAATCAAACCACTGGAGGTCACCGGATGAATCCTAGCTTTCAGAGTCACGTTGAAGGCTCAATTTGCCTTCCTGCATCACTAAACTAATCTAAGTACAGTGACTCAGAGGTGAATGGGCTGCAGCTGTCAGACAACCAACAATGTTTATACTCAAAAAACACATTAAAGCTTTTCTCAAACGGACAAAGGAGCCATTTGACTTGCCGTGTTATGTGCTTTGTCAAGGAGCACATTTCCATTAAAGCCAGTGACAGTAACACTGACTGGGCTGCGAAGGAGTCGGGAGTGCAGGGGAGAGGCCGGCATGTCACAGGACTACAAAGCAATTTCCCACCGTGCAGATCTGAGCAGAGAATCGATGCATCACATTCCTGATTACTCTGTGGGGGGAAATGGAGTTTGTATTGTTTCTCTGAGACAAATGTAGGTTCCATGTGGGATTGATCTTATTTTCAGGACCAAAGAAAGACAACTCGAAACACACACACGCACGCACACACACACATCGCATCCATCTGTCCGTCCGTCTAACACCCGGCTCTTTTAAGCTGAAGCCACTTTTCCTCCTTTCACTTTTCTCTTTCATTACACTCTCAAACTCTCCTGTTCCCGGTCCTCTTCCCCCCAGTTTCCTCTCATTCTCCTCTTCGCTGTGCTTCAATTCTTTCAAGGTGGCAATTTCAATAAGTGTTCTGTGATTGAATCAATTGAAAGTTGCAGAGCAATTCAAAAAGTTCTTCAAAGCCCACTCTCTTTTGTCCCCTTTTTTGCAAAACCGGCCACTGTAAGTATGCCAGACACAAAACCTTACCAAATATTTTTAATCTCGTTTCAAATATCTTAGAACACTTGAAAAAAGACAAAACTAACTCAAAGGTGGCTAGTTTTACGTGAATATTTCCTTAATATTGATGAAAAATACCACTTCCAATGGCAGATAATTTCACTTATAACAAGACATGTTTTCCTGTGTCATAAGTGAAATAATCTGCCAGTGAAACTAGTATTTGTCATCAATATTAAGGAGTTATTTACTTAATACAAGCTCCTATAGGTTGCTGAAATGTTATAAGTTAGTACACTTGGAATAAGGCAAAACTAACTTGCAAATAACTTTTCAGCAAGATACAAGAGCTTTTTAAGTCACCAAGTCTTTAATTCTAATAAAAAGTACCAGTTCCATTAGCATTTTATTTCACTTGTAACAAGACATTTTTTCTAAGTGAAATAAATGCCAGATCAAGAACTTTTTCATCATTATTAAGCAATTATTAACTTTAAACAAGCTCCTATATCTTGCTGAAATTTTATTTGCAAGCTAGTTTTGCCTATTTGATGCGTAAACTAGACCAAAAATGGTCAGATTCTGTGTTTATCGTGATGCATATTACATTTTAAGTTAAGAAAAAAAAAAGAAATAGAGATTCCAGCTGCATTAGATATGTTCTGATCAACTGTCTAGATTTAGATGTCCCTTAAGATTCAGACGCCCTGAAATGAATATTCTGCTCTGTCGCTTGTTAAGATCCAGACTCTTGATTCGCGTCACTGCAGGGCCAGAAACTTGGGATGAATTTGAAGGGAATATGCTTTGATAAAACTGCAAGACATGGAAACGTGAGCCCAGAATCTGTCAGATAGATGAGAACAAAACGATCTGGGTCCATAAATGAGCAAACACAGCGCAAAAATAAACAGAGAAAATGGTAATGTCATGGGCAATCTAATCTAAAGTAGGTGCTTTCAGGAAGATTTTGGATGAGGATATCAGTGGATATTTTTAGTTTCTACTCCTCTGAAAAAGAATTACATGTCACTTCTTTATCAGGACTCCAATATGTCAGAGAAAACCCTGAAGACAAGTTTTAATATGCAGATGCTATATTTAAAACAAAACACACATAAGTGAGACTAAAGAAGCCACTTTTTTATTGGTTCACCCAAGAAAATACCAAAACCTGAACAACGCTGCACACAGTTTCCATCATGATGGCATCATGCTACCTGACCTGTAGCTGTCCTCTGAGGCTTTAAACATTACTGCATGCGATAAGAATGAAAACTGTTTAGGAATAACGTCCAGCTGCACTAATCTGCGGCTCCCTGAACCGTTTCAATTCATTTTTCCCTCTGCAGAACAGAAAACACTCCCCGCTGGAACACCACGCTCCTTCCTTAGACTCGACCACGGAGTTTATTCGACAAACAATTCGTTCCCGATCACATTTCCAGTTCAAAATCAATTACTTTCTCTGCTCTCTTTGTTGTTATGACCAGTTTCAATTAATTCTGGAGCTGATGCAATACAGTGCAACTTTAAAAGTTTAGCAGGCTCTTGCTATAATGCGTAAAATATGTTTGTAGATTTGATGATTCATTATTAACATGTCATTGGTGAAAGGCAGAATGGCATCACTGTTCCTTGGTCAGTTTAGTTAATTTCAAATAAAAGCTACAATCTGACCACTGCTTTCATTTGATCCGAGTTTATAGGTTTCTGTTTTTATTAATCAAAAGTGAACCATTTAGGATGAAAACGTAGCATCAGGGGCGTCTGCAGAATATTATTGGACAAAACTGTCACTGGACCCGACCTGCAAGAGCAGAACCACGTCTCCAACGCGCATCATGTCGCACAAAACCAGCACAAACCTAAACCACACAAATACACACCTGTACTGCGCATGGACCGCTAAAACAGCAGGCCTATTTTAATTTATTTATTTACTTTACAAATTACACTAAACAATAAAGACGTGAAAGCAAAGCCTACCTGTGTGATCTCTTTTGGAGAATGCTTCAACTAGATTTAACTGTTTAAACCCAGTTTTAGCGCGGCGCTCAGGAGGAGTGCAGCAGATGTCACGGTCGGCCAACTGGGTGATCCATCAGCTCTTCAGTTCGCAAAACCAAGAAAAAAAACCTCATAAACCGACGACCCCGCCAGAAGTGCACACACGGTAAAAGGCTCAGGCGGGATCCAAACGGCCGGTCTTAGAACTACAGGAGGGATCAAACTCCGCTCTTTCATTCAAACTCCGCTCTTTCATTCAAACTCTGCTCTTGCATTTTTAGCTCACAGAAAAAACACCAAGCAAGCAAATAAAGAAAACTAAACTGACCAATAAGATTTAGGCTTTGGCGTCCCCATCCCAGAGACTCATATAGATAGGTACAAAATGTTTTGACACAAAAGATACATTTCTATCCACAATTTCATTAATAGTAAAGAGAATCAGATGACAAAAAATAACTATTTTTTTTTCTTTTTCTACTGAAATGACATACAGCCATGCAGCTGCAGGATTTAACTGCCAAGCATCCCAACCAAAAGGAAACGTTTTCTTATGAAAGAAGGAAAATCAAGCATAAACACTTTATTACGCCAGTAGCAATAACTCGATAATCGCATGAATACTTAAAGCAAATTCAATAATTTCCTTTTGCATTATTTATCGTTTTTCTCTTTCTACCAAAAACTGGATGACTAGAGTCTTCATTCTGGTGCTTTGGTCTCAACTATCCTTTTTTTGTTTACAGAGGCTTCATAATTCATTTTATTTGTTATTTTGTTTAATTATTTTGGATATATAAAACATCTTCCAGTTCCAGTGTTAAACGTTTGCTATAATTTAAAGTTCATTGATATTTGAGAATATGTTCTTGCCATTATTACCACTAACTTAGATGAAAATGGTCTCAAAACGTAACTTCTGGGACAATTTATCATCCAGATCAATTTGTTACCATGGCAGGCCCTCACTTTACTGAATTATATAACTCAGCTAAACTTGAACCTCTTCTTTTTATACCGGTTGCTTTATTTTTAACTACTAACCCACTTTTCTGGATAAAATGTGTTTTTTTTTTTAAAGACACTCACAAAACAATCTTATATCCGGGGCCACAAGTGCCATAATTGCATGAACAAATAGGTGACTATTTAAATATGTGAATATACAGACACTGAGAGCGTCTGTAATCAGAACTGTGACTATAATAATAATAACAATAATAATAATGGAGGAAGTTGGGTTGCGGTCTGAGAGAGGAATTCAAATGATTGATTTTTGAATTCCTATTTAAATATGTGCTCATTTAAATAAAAAACTGGAATGCAGGCAGTAGAGTTTGCAGAAAAAACCAAACCAGCAGCTCTTCTCGCCTCGCCTTTGTGCTTGTTCTTCTCAAACCGAAAACTCCTCGTAAAGAAGCTTTCCACCTCATTGCTCTCTTTACACATGCACTTACATGCTTCAAGTCTTCTTCTGTGGCTTGCAGTCATATTTTCTGCAGTATTTTATTGTGTTGCGGTGCCCCACCGGGGCAAAGGCAAAAGAGAGACAGCGAGAACAAACATCCATTCTCCGCCTCTGGCCATGGACTCCCTGATTTTTGTCTGTCACTCATCCCAGAACAAGACTGTGCAGCGCTTCGACAAGAGACTTTGGTATTATTGTCATTTCACGCAGGTGCGGACACGCTTGCACCATTTCCTCTGTTTTTTCCCTCTTTTCTCTTCCCAACACATGAGAAATAAATTTAATAGCATGTATCTTGCCATGATTAAGTGTATTCTCACTCCTGTGGTGCGATAATGGAAGAACTGTCATCATCAGGATAGTATCATGTGTTTTTTCTTTTATTTTTCAAAAAGAAACAGGGGAACATAAATGTTTATTGAGCCCCGGAGGCACGTAAGCAAATGTGACCTCATCTGAGCCGATGTAAAGCGTCTGCTTTCAGAGGGGAGTGCAGATGGAAAGATCTGTAAATCACAGAATCCGCTCCGCTCGGTCAAACAGCTGCGCGGTTTCTGTGCACGATTACAGCACAATCACAAATCTCCAGCATCTAATGCGCTGCTTGGGCCTCACAAACGCACAATGATTTGCTTCATGTGTTTTACTGTTTTCAATCCGCAGCTTTTAAGTACGACAGCACATTTGGGCCATGCGAGATGGAAGTGAAAAAGTAAGGAGTACATTTCTGCCAAAAATCTCCAACTTGCAGTAAAACAAAAACTCAGAAATTTTCTGGAAAGAAGACAAACTTGGAAATATCTGTGTTTAAAAGTTACAAATTGGCTACAAAAAAGCAAGAAAGAAATGTTCTTGTTTTTTCTAGAAAAAAAATTTCAGTTTGATCTTTTTCTAGAAAATGTTTGACTTTTCAATCATAAATTTTATTCGTTTGTAGAAAAAACAAGATTTGTACATTTTTATTGTTCTTTTCAAGACAATTTCTGAGATTAATCTAAAAATTATCCAGTTTTTCTAGAAGATTTCTGAGATTGATCTAAAACTTTGAGGTTTTTTTCTAGCAAATATTTGACTTTTCAATCCAAAAATTTTCTTCTTTTTTGTAGAAAAAACCAAGACTTAGAAATGTTTGAAATTTTCCTGTTTTTTTCTAGAAAACTTCCAATTTCCAAATTTTTTCTTGAAAATTTCTGATAAATTTTCACTTTTCAAAATTTCTCAGTTTTTCTCTACGAGATTTCTGAGAATTTTTGACAGAAATGTACTNCTCTCTTTTTTATTCTTTTTTATATGTACAATTCTAATTCAAAAATACTTTATTTATCCCAAAGGTAAATTAAGTATTTTTGGTAGGTGTCCATAACTAAGTGTCATGACAGTTGCTATGGAGTTGTTATGACAACAGTTAGCAAGCCACATTCTCATATTGGTCAATCCTGACAGCAGCGATTTTGTTTAAACATAATTTGGTCCAGAGTGTCAACATACTTTCTTGTTGGTTTCGAATCCACGATTCATTTATGGCTTGCACTGCGCTTGCCTACCAAGATGGCGGCTCAGTGGCGCGCCTCACTTCTGATTCAGACTTGTGGGAATAATGTATGGTGAAAACTCCGCCCAACTAGACACAGTATCCAAAACGAGAAGAAATTGTTGTCCAAAAAAGCAATTTTCCCCTCCAGAAAGGCAGGAATGAAAGTTTGAAATGGAAAAAATCTCAATAACACTATATATCATCTTTTTCCTCCACCTTGATGGTTCCTATATGACCTGATTCAGTTTCTTCAGCTTTTGATTTTTTTTTTTTTTCCACGGCTTGTTATCCCCATGTCTGTGCGACACATCAGTCCCCGGTTTAAGACTCGTGTCAGAGGCGCAGAGAATGAGCTGCATTCGGAAATCTGGAACTGTGAGGAAAGTTTGGAAAGAAAAAAACAAAAAAAAAAAAAAAAAAACCTAAAGAAAAGTAGGATAAAACAGTAACTGTGAAAGATAAAGAGTGGATTGTTCAAATGCGCATGAAACCCAGAGGTGATTTCTTTGTGTTAATCCTGCACCATTTGGAGGGTTTGCAGTGTTTTACTCATTATCTGGAGAGAAGTCTGTTAAATACAGATTAGGCAGCGGAGGGATCCTGAACTTTCCCATGAAACAGAAACAATCCGTCTTCTCCTGGGTTATCGTGCTACTTCTCTGTGACGTCCCCACTCCCACTCTTTCATGTCTGTATTCCTTCCCACTTCCAACCAGCTGTGCTCCATATTTCACCCTCGCTTTCCAACAGATTTTAAATTAATCCCTTAAATTTAAGCAGAAACCTTTAGCCTTTTATCTCTGTTTTTTTCTCTTCCTTGAGGAGCCATCTTTCTTTTGATAACCTCGCTGATTTAAGCTGTCGCATATTTCCTCCTGATAACGTTTGACTTTCAAAACGAGACAGAAATGGATCCAAACATTCTGACTGGTCATGAATTCAGCGAGGTTCAGCCTCATGTTACGTCTGTGTTTAAGGACGTTTCCATAGTTAGAATATCAACAACAACAAAAAAAACTAATGAAAGATTATCAACAGCAGATGCATAGCAGAAGGAGAAATCTTGGTATGATTTGGCGCCACATAATAAACCAAATTTGAAATAAAAGAAGACTGATTAAATTCAACATTTCACATCGGAGCAGAATTTAAAGTTCAAAATCTACTAGAGTGCCTTCACCCGATCAAACCTTAAAGGAGACCTACTGTGCAAAATTCACATGTTGCACATTTTTATAATTCCATATGAGATTCTACTGCTTACAAAAACAGTCCTTAAAAATAAACACGCAGCTCTTTTGTGGCAACAAGTTAACATTTTTGGTGTCTGGAAAATAAGTTGTTTAAAAAACCTCCTGCTTGTTGAGTCACACTGCACTGTTACCTAGCAACCTCAGCCAAGCCCAGACCGTTACCTAGCAACCCCACACCTTTACCTACCAACCCGAGCCAAGCCCAGACCGTTACCTAGCAACCCCACACCGTTACCTAGCAGCCCCAGCCAAGCCCAGACCGTTACCTAGCAACCCCACACCGTTATCTAGTAACCTCAGCCAAGCCCAGACCGTTACCTAGCAAACCCAGCCAAGCCCAGACTGTTATCTAGCAACTTATCATTCAAATAATAAGTATCTTACAGATCCTGTATTAATCATACATGATCTGTATAAAATATATGTAGGTTTTGCATTTTAGATAAAAACAACTTTGTTTATAAATATATTTTACCCAAAACTCCCCAAGTGCTGGTTTTAGCTTCACCCAGTTCAAATTTACTAAAGGAACGCTAAGTTATAAAATGTTTATTTTCTTATTATTATTGAGTTATTTACTCTCATTTTCTAATATATGTCTCATAATATATAAAAAGGATTATATGGTTAAATGAAAATCTGTAGAATATGGCACATTTTTTATTCAATTAATCAATTAATCATCAGAATAAATGATAGATAAATTTATAGCTAAAATAGTTGCAAATTAAAAAAATCTGATAAAAATACAGACGTAGAAACAAAGATGTCAGCTCTGTACTGACATGATGATAAATCTATAAGGTTTGAGCGATATTTAACCAGCGGATGACATGACGTATTTTCAAGGTCAGGAGCAGAAAGTGGAAACCTGCCATCTCTCACTCACCGTGTTGAATCCTGGGAAAAGGCGAGCGGCCGAGGTGGTGTCCAGCGGGATGGGGAGGAACGGCTTCATGCCCAGCGAGGTTTGGACGGTCGGCAGGGTGGGACGCACCAGCGCAGGCATGAGGCCATTTTGACATGTGTTACCTGCAGGAGGACGGAGCAAAAGGCAACATGTTGAGCGACTGAGCCAAAATCTATTTAGCTTCTCATGAAAGCCTCTTTCTATTAGATCCGTGTCATCTGTGTCATCGATATCTCCGTCCCTTCGCATCACATTTGCTGCTTTTCCAGCTATTTAGCACCTGTGCTGCCGAAGCTGCCAAGTCAAGTCATCACTGGTTTAACTGGAGCCGAAGCAAGAAATTAGCACTTTTCCAGTAGGAAAGTAGGTCGCAGTTAGAAGAAAAAATGTTCTTAAAGGTTTTAAACAACCTTTAAAACACTTTTGACTTTATAAAATTTTGAGAATTTGTCACAAATTTTTGTAATATTTTGATCAGATTGAGGCAGAGTAACCAAAAATTGTACTCAAGTGAGAGTAGCACCACAATATATTTTTACTCAAGTAAAAGTAAAACCGTATTTCCTGAATAACTGATCAAAACCCGAGCTATTCAATAATTAGGAATTACATCATCAGACTGTAGAAAATCCAGAGATTTTACTCAAGAGTAGAAATAATTCATAATAAAATTACTCAAGTAGAAGTAATAAATACAGCTCAGTAAAAATACTCCTAAAAGTACATTTTACCCAAATAGTTACTCAAGTAAATGTAACTAGTTACCGCCAAACTCTGATTTGTGATATACTGTATATAAGAAAGAACTATAAACCATGATGAGCACAGGACCAAACAAAAGGCAGCCAGACCACATGATACGGCCACCACCGTACTTTGGGATGTGTTTTCAGCCTTATAATCTTCCCCCTTTTAACTCCACTTGTAGCGTTTCTCAGTATTGCCTCCTGTGTCATTCAAAGTTAATTTTCCATTAATCCTTTTGGCTTAAAACCTTTAGATGGTGAGAACTGAACCCTCAGAGCCACATAAAGAGAGTTACAAAGTCGGCCTTCTGTCACCTGAAGAACATTTCAAGGATTAAATCAATAATGTCTCAGCAAGATCTAGAGAAAGTCACCCATGTATTCATCTTTAGTCGCATTCATTACTGCAACTGTGTCTAAATAAATCAATCCTCCAGCTGCAGCTGATCCAGAACGCTGCTGCTGGAGTTCTGACTAAAACCAGGACGATAGAGACCATCAGCCCAGTTCTAAAGTCCCAACACTGGCTCCCTGTAGCTCAGAGAATAGACTATAAAATACTGCTGTTAGATTATAAATCACGGAACGGCTCAGCACCACAATACATTAAAGATCTACTGCTGTTGTTATAGCAACCTTCCGGACCTCTCAGGTCTTCTGGCTCTGGTTTTGCTCTGCATCCCCAGAACCAGAACCACACTGTATTTTTGTCCACAAAACTTTACTAAGCGTTTTTAGTGCAAATTTCTTCATACACTTAGAAGATATTTGTACACTTAAAATAAGACTTGGTAAGGTTTTGTGTTTTTGCAGTGTAAACACGAAGAAGCATTCAGTTTTTGTTTTTGTTTTGCTTCTCAAATCTGAAACAAACTTCCAGAAAACTGCAAAACAGCTGAAACACAGAGTTCCTTTAAATCCAGACTAAAAATCCCACCTGCTTGTGATTAGCAGTGAGTGGAACTTTGAACAACATATTTCATATTTATTTCCTTTATGATGGTATTTGACTACACCTTACTGCTGGCTTCATAATCTGTTACTGTATCATGTCTTTATGGTGTTTGCCTTGTTGTGGAAATGTCCCATACAAATTGTCAGAAAGTCAAAGAAGCAGAACAATTCAACGAAAGACGGCCTCAAAATAAGAAAACTAAAGAGCATGGCTCATGCCTCTGCAGTGACGATCTCCTTCACGACCATCGCAGCTTGTAAACACGTTTAGCGGTCGGATCATTTGTCACTTTATGCTTTTGGATTTGCTCTCAGACATCCTGCAGTAAAAAAAAAAACGTTTGGCTTAGTTGTGTTGGTTTGTCGTTTTTCAGAGACATTTGAGAGAGATGCACTGATTTAATGAAGACAAGTTTAAGGTGGAGGAGTTAGAGAAACCTTTTAATTCAAAAAGCTTTGTTTACACTTCATTTCTAGCTGTACAACAGCCTGAAAAGGAAAACAAAGGCACAATTAAAACTTACTCCACAGAAAAAGGAGAGTTGCTTCTTTTTTTTCTTTCACTGAAGTTAATTTTCTCACCTATGATCACAGGAACAGAACATATTTTCTTTTAATTTACTTTCTCTTTTAGACTTTGTGCAGGTGTGGCTGCACAAACGAATCCTCTCCCTTGTAATGTATTCCTGTTTCATGCCAGCCACTAATTACAACACAACCAAGCAAAGTACAAGTCTATAGAGAACGCCATCTCAAAATATGATTTATAGTCGACTTGGAGAAATTAATTTTTGGTGTCCTGCCAGCTGCGTTTATAAATTGGCGTAGAATCCTTTAATTAATGATCCATAAATAATATTCAGTGTTTCTGGAAGCGCTTTATGTTCGGTTCTTGAGCTTTTCTGAAGAACATTTAAGGTTTAGAGGTCTGCAAATGTTGAGTCTGCAGGTTGTGACCTTTGGGAACTTTGCACCAATTGACCCTAAAGTAGATTTAGTGCAGCGGTGGAACGTATTATGGTACTGCGCTGGAGGTCTAATGGTAGAAACATTTGAATTTAAAGGGAAAATAACGTATAAAAATCTACTTTATTAAGCTTTATATCATGTTATAATGTTATTTCCTTATTAAAAACATTCCTGGAGTGTTGCTTGGATTCCTTCATATTACAGAAATCCTTTAGGTTGCAACATTTGTTACATTTTCAGCTGCTGTGGTTTGTTTCCACACTGCACTGAGTCAAACGAATCAAAATTAAAAACCTGTTCCCCTCCTCGCCTGTGGTGGCGCTGCAGCAGAAGGAAACGGAAGGAAACGACTTGAAAATCTTCCTTCTTTTCAAAATGTTATCAAACACGGAGTAGCGTCAGATGTTAGCAGGATTTCTCTTTCTGCCATTAGCCATTTCTCCATCTTGTTCTAGACCAGGGGTGGGCAATCCTGGTCCTGGAGGGCCAGCGTCCTGCAACTCTTAGATGTCTCCCTGGCCCAACACACTTGAATCCAACATCTGAATCACCTCCTCAGTGCAGTCAAGTTCTCCAGAGTCCTGCTAACGACCTCATTATTTGACTCAGGTATGTTGAAGTAGAGCCGCATCTAAAAGTTGCAGGAGACCGGCCCTCGAGGCCTGGAGTTGCCAACCCCTGTTCTAGACTCTCACGTTTTTTAGGTTGTTAGAACATAAGAGTAGTGATACTTCATAATAAAATTACTTAAGTAAAAGTAATAAATACAGCTCAGTAAAAATACTCCTGACAGTAAATTTTTTCCAAATAGTTACTCAAGTAAATGTAACTAGTTACTGCCCAACTCTGATTTTGAGAGATGTGACATATATAAGACTATAAACCATGAACTCTATGATGAGCACAGAACCAAGCAAAAGACAGTCAGACCACATGATACTGCCACCACCATACTTCATAGTTGGGATGTGTTTTCAGGTTTGCAATCTTACCTTCTTTAACATTTCTCAGTATTGCCTCCTGTGTTTTTCAAAGTTGATTTTCCATTAATCCTATTGGTTTTAAACCTTTACATGGTGGGAACTGAACATCCAGGGCCACATAAAGACAGATACAAAGTCAAGTCTTCTATCACCTGACGAACAACTAGTTCTATTTGAAGATTATTGGCAGAAATGTCTTGTAATGAGTGAATTTATCTGACAATTAAACTAGCACTTTTTCATCAATATTAAGGTGTCACATCAGTCTTATACAGACCGCTTCAAACAAAGTGTTGCCAATGTTTCCAAAGTAGTTTCTTTCAACAGAAAACATATTAAACTTTAGCAAAAACTGCAGGTGTGTGTATGTGTCTGGTTAATTATTGGTTAAAACATATTTGTTTTTCATTCAGCTGGTAGAAGTAAGAGTAGCGATATTTTAAAATAAATAAATGTAACCAGTTACGACCAATCTCTCACTAAACATCTACGCTATGTGGACAGAAGTTACATTTTGGGGTAATTTTATCTTTTTATAATTGATCTGAAGGTGAATTCAGGTTGACATTTAAACTTTTTCCTAAGAGCAGGTTGGGTTAGCAGGTGAAAAGTGCATTTATTGTTTTTTTTTTCTCTGAAATCAGATGCTTGCTGAGGTGGAGCGGCCCCACAGCGAGTCTTATGAGATGATTCAACAGTAAGAGAGGCCCGGGCCACACATCTCTAGGAAAAACAAAAGTAAATACTCCAGTTTTATTGTCATGTGAGAGCGCCACGCCAGCAGAGAGCTTTCCTAACCACGAGCTGGAAACAGGACAGGGCTGATTTCAACACGTCAGGATTGAAAAGAAAATGGCAGAAAAAAAAAAAAGAAAGAAACTGCCCCTGCGTTCCAAAACATTAGGAGTTAAAGAAGCTATTTCACAAAGCTATAATGAGAACCAGAGGGGAGATTTTTTTCATTTTTATCGCTGCATAACAACAGCGAAAACCTGAGCCAGCAGGCTCAAAAGCGCTGGCATCAAACCAGTGTCATGAGACAAATAAAAACAATGTTTGCCACGTTTCAGTCCCCAGGCTGTGGTTAGGGGTAAATAAAAAGCAAAAGTCATAAAAACAAGCAGAGAATTGGGAGAAGCCACAAACTGCGGGGCATTTTTTTTTTTTTTTTTTCCTGCTCCATCTTTTGCTTCTTCCTCCAGCTGCCGGAGCGCTGCCATCTGTTGGAAAAAGCGCACATGCGGTCTTTCATGTGGAGGCACGTTCCGGTACCAACTTTAACAAAGCATGTCCGTCTGCAGGGATCAACCGTCGCTCGACATGCCGGCCTGACGTCACCGCTCAGGATCGCCTCACCTTGCTAACAGCCAAATGAGCCGTCCGTCAGAGCGAGGTGCGTAGCCAAAAGCGGATCATCCAAACACAGCCGCGCTGGTGTGAGAAGTTCATCTGCAGCGATCTGACATGTGGATTTGTTTGAAGGGGTTGTGTTTAGTGTACGCACTGACAGATGGGATCTGACGGGCCATCATGGCTCAGGTTTGGGGATTTTTATTTTTTCCCCTCGACCTGCAACATCATCACATGAAGCTGATTTGTTCCACCGGAGAACCACAAGAAGTCAAAGTGAAGTTTAGGTTTTTTTTTTCCCTCTGACACACTCAGGAGTGGAGCTGCACTGTAAAAAATTCTCTAATTTACAGTAAAATATCAGCAGTTGTGGTTGCCAGAATTTTATTGTATAAATACGGTATACATTATTGCATAAATATGGTAAAATCTGTGTGTATATATATATAAAAAAAAAAAATTCCCCTCTCAC
>NW_015116137.1:0-3158 GCF_001443285.1 Poecilia latipinna
GAACTTTAAATAATTCGTTAACGGGAAGAGCAGGCCTAAGTTAAGTAAAACACAGCAGTGGAGCTGTCCTTTTAACCAATCAGCTCACAGATTCACCTGATAGGGCCTTCTAGAAGGCCCACTGTGACGCTGAGGTTTTCTGCCCTCTGATTGGATGGTCAGCGTTTGTATTTTACACACAATGGGCGACGGGATGCAGAGCCCTCTAGTGGACATGGGAGGAAAATTACTGCTTACTGCAATATTTGTTGGTCTATTTTGTATATGGTCACAAATGCCAATTTCAAATTTCAAATGAAGAACCTCGGTGAAAACGTGTTTAGTATTAACTCCTATGTGCAAAAAATCGATTGAAAATCGATTTATTCACTGCATGTTTATGTCTGTGTAAGGCTGAGATGGAACTGCACATGAAAACATCATTCAGACTGTCAACACAAAAGAGACACAATCAAAACTGTCAGATGACTTATTACCCCATGATATTAACTATCATGTCCAAATAGTTTGGATGTATTTTTTTATTTCTGTCCTTCTTACGGAAAGTTTCTGTTTCTGTTTTTTGGCTGTTTGGCTTTGTGAAATTTTTGAAATATAATTGTAAGGTTGAAACCATAATTCATATAGAGCAAAAATGCTTTACGTTGCAATCAACACAATAAAACAGGAAGTAGAATATAAATTTACAAGCATTGTTGAAGGTGTTTTGAAAACCTTTAGTGTGTCCCCTGGTGTAGCAGAATCTACCTTTATTATAAGAAGAAAAAAACAACTTCCTGGTTGACATCAAGGAAATTAATTTGCCCTGAATCCTTTTGCTTCCAGTACACATGTTTTATTTTGTTGTACACTTTTCCTCTCACAGCACATGAGAAAACTCTTCATCTCAATAGTATAGAATCCTAAGAGCTTTTCCTTAAAAATAAAAGCTTATTTAGCAAATATATATCCAAACTATGATATTTGAAAAGCTGGTTTCAGCTGTTCTGTAGATTAAACAAATAATTGTAATGATCTATTAGTGAGGAGAAAATAAATTAAATGAAGAAAAAAAATGTCTAAAATAAAATTAAACGAAACTGTGGATTAAAAAAAGGTATTGCGTCACCTGGATTTCCTGTTAAAATCACCTGAAATTAACTTTAAAGTTTCAAACATGAAACTGTTGCTAGGTAACCAAAGAGATAGTTAGAGCTGCTAAAGCGTTCCCTCTGCATACATCTCCCAGAATGCTGTGCGGTTTTTGTTCCAGAATTGCCTTAGAATGACTAAGTTGCTAGGTAACCAAAGAGAGTATGAGGCAGAGTTGCTAATGCGTCTCCTGCGCCTAGATCTCCCAGAATGCTGTGCGGTTCAGATCTAGAACCGCTTGGGGTTTGTTGTGACTCACACTTTTACCTGATGATATGACAAGCATGACTCTAGCTGTGACATCACAGAGTTTTCCTTCATCTTTGGAATGATGATGCGAGTGTTTGAGAACTCTACCACACTCACCAACCAGCATCCTCCCACAACAAGCTGAAATATAAGCAATATTGCTGCAATTGTTTCCACAATAATGTTTATGTTAAAAAAACAATAAATACATTTATTTATCAAATTATGTTGAGACCTTATGAAAAACTAAACTGAAGAAGCTGAAGTAGCAAATGCTTACAGTTTAGAACTGTATTAAGTCTAAAAATCCCAGTGAATCATTTGCACTTTTTCTCTTTCAAACTGATTAGTCTTGATTAAATTTTATTGATTGGCTTAATAAACTGATTTTGGAAATTATGTTGAGACTTAGAACAATAAAACAATAAAACAGCAGTTTTGATAATGAGGTCATACAATGTTAGAGTCAGTGGTTTGTATAGATAGATTATATTATCAGATTCACAATAGTATTTCAATTCTGAAGGGGGAAGGACGCTGGGGAGGGCGTGAAAAAAAAAAACTCTGGTTCACCACAACATAGCCTGCCACCTATGCTAAGGCTAGTTATCATAGCCACTGATGATTGCGGATAAACAGATATCCTGTAACGGTAAGTTGTTTTTCCACCACATGAGGTTGATTGGCAGCACTAAGACCCTCCTCCTGGCTCTGATTGGTTGTTTTTGACCTGGTTCAGTGCATTTTTGCAGACCACAAAAGCAGCACTGGCAGGAGGTGGAGGAACTTGATTTTTTTCATATATTTCTCTCATACCATCCTGTCACGACATGTGATAGCTTGAATAAATATGGACAAAGCATATCTTTGGAAAGTTACTGCAGTTTTAATCCACAGGATTAAATTTTATGTCAGAACACTATTTGCATGTCTGCCGTTTTTTGGGAGGTTCTTTACGGGAACATTAGACCATTTTCGGCCTGTCGTTGCCAGTAACATGCAAAGCAGAGAAAAGCAGACATTTTAACTTCCTCTGCAAGTTTCGTAAACAGTTTTCATAAAACCTCCTTATACTGGTTTGAATATTCACATGTAGTCCATATTTCATGTCAGTAACATGACTACATATAATGTAGGAAAATGTATTTGGGGGTTGGGATGGGGGGAGAAAGTTTATTTAACCCTTGATATGAAATGTTTCATCCAACAGAGACAGATCACAGAAGGAAAACAATCCACCAGGAAGCAAAGGTGGAGTCTGATTCTGCTCTTCCTGATGGGTAAGTTGATCTGAAACATAAACTATGAAGAGAGATACCTCTTTACAATCAAGCAGAAACTTCAATAAAAGTTCTAATCATATTATTTTGAAACTTATAGCCTATATTGTGTATTGATGAAATCATCCTAATTTAATATCACCATTGTTTATGTTTACAGCTCAGTGTTGTTTCATGGACTGTCAGCTCTATGAGTTTCACTACATTAATGAGAATAAGACCTGGACTGAAGCTCAGCAGTACTGCAGAGAGAAACACACTGACCTGGTCACAGTGACTAACATGAAGGACATGAAGAGACTCATCACCATCTTAGCTGGAAAAATGAAGGAAGCTTGGATTGGTCTGTATGATCAAACACATGGTAACAGAACTTGGTGCTGGTCTCTGCCTGGAGTGGAATTTGATGAAAGTGAGACAAACTGGAACCCAGGAGAACCGACTGATAATGGAAATGAAGTAACACATGAGAACTGTGTGATGGTGAATAAAAATCTC
>NW_015116137.1:9812-11451 GCF_001443285.1 Poecilia latipinna
TATTTGTGTGAAATTATGTATATTTCTATACCACTACATAAATATGCAGAAAAGTGCCCTGTTTTAAAGCAGTACAGTCACTGGACCAATAAGAACTCAATGGAGATAAACGAGGTTCTGATTATCAGAACTGTTTGCTGAGCAGCACCAGTGTTCAATACACCATCACATTTCCTGTCACTGCATGGATGTATGTTTTGAAATATACCAGGGTTTCCCCCAGAAAAAAAAGGCTAAGCTAGCGGCCCACCGTGTTTTTGTGTTGAGATATTTTCAAAGTTACAAAAACTCGGAGGGGCACAAGTCGGCATCATCGTTTGGAAATAACAGCATGTGAGGCCATTGGGCAGCTGCAGCCACAGCCCTCACTCCCAGTTCAATGCGCCAGCTATCAACCTGGCTTAATCCATCTTTACTGTCACTGTTACCTGTAAAAACAAACAAACAAAAAAATCTACTTAAAATAAAATACTTAGCCTGGTGGCCCGCCAGGCTTATTGGGGGGAACCCCTGCTTACATTGTCAACAATTAAATTCACATAAAAACAACCAAAATACTTTATTGACTCCGAAGGGAAATTAAATAAATAAAAAATAAAAGTATAAAAAAGGAAAGAAAGCAGAAAATAAACTATGAAACTACAAGCTTTGATGGCAAAGTCTTTCCAGCTTGTCCACTGGTTTACCAGCATCCACCAGTATTATGGAGGACAGGAAACAACTTTGAGCTTTTCTCACGGTTTGATCAGGTTGTTCTCTAAACTGTCTGCAACAAAACCTTTTTTTAGAAAGATCATTTTCCCAAGCTACAGAGTTTGGTGCATTTCTTCTTCCTGCTGATGGTTTATAAAAGATGTCCTTGTGAAACATGTTCCTGCCCTGCTTTGAATATTTAAATCATAAAAAGGTCAAATTTGGTCGCTATTCAGAAATCCGGGAAACTTCAATACCAACAGTTTATCTGGGAGAGTTTACAGCTGAACATCAAGAGAGGAGCATCAGTTCACTGAGGGACAAAGAGAAGAAATGTAAGTTTCAGATCCCACTTTGTTTGTTTGTAAACTCCTGAATACTAAGATAATTTTTATTTAGGTAATAAGAACAAGTTCAGCTAAAACAGAGTAGTGCTATATTTACCTGTTCTGTCTTCATCTCTCTGCTCTCATTGTTTCTCTGTCCAGTGGAGGGAGAGCTGCAGCTTTTCACTGTTTAAATGTTCTTCATCCAATAGAGACAAACTGCTGGAGGAAAATAATTCATCTGACAGCAAAGATGCAGTGGAGTCTGATTCTGCTCTTCCTGATGGGTAAGTTGATCTGAAACATAAACTATGAAGAGAGATACCTCTTTACAATCAAGCAGAAACTTCAATAAAAGTTCTAATCATATTATTTTGAAACTTATAGCCTATATTGTGTATTGATGAAATCATCCTAATTTAATATCACCATTGTTTATGTTTACAGCTCAGTGTTGTTTCATGGACTGTCAGCTCTATCAGTTTCACTACATTAATGAGAATAAGAACTGGACTGAAGCTCAGCAGTACTGCATAAAGAATCACACTGACCTGGTCACAGTGACTAACATGAAGGACATGAAGAGACTCATCAACATCTCAGCTGGAGATCAGAGTGAA
>NW_015116137.1:16231-17498 GCF_001443285.1 Poecilia latipinna
TGGTGACATGAGTTTGATTTTCCAAAGTGAATATTTGGTTGTTTGACTGTATGAACTTTTCAAATGTAATTTTAAGGTAGAAACTAAAGTTGCGGCTCCAGTAGGTCTCTTCTTTCAGGGTTCTGGAGACAGCCAGGTGTTGATGTTTGGCCTGATTAAAGCTGCCAGGCACATCAGGAGGTTTTTCCTTCTCGCTCCTCAGAACCACTTGGTTTGGTTTGTGTCCTATGGTTTGGTTTTGTTAGGGTTGTTTTGTTTTTGCTTTTTTTTTTTAAATTTATGGGGTTTTACATGAATCTATTTTGGATTCTCATTTCAGGTATTCCCCTTTCAGGTTTGATATCTTTAATATAATATAATAAAATCATTTTTCTTAAAGTCAGAAAATCCTCGTTGGTCTCCTTTAATCTTACCCCAACAAACGAGCCCAGTGGACGTAACTCTACATTTAGACAGGAGAACAAAATCTTCTTAGCAGAAGACTCAGTTATCGCTCCTAATGTTCAGACGGTTTTTATTTTGTAAACACAATAAAACATGTTTAATATCTATGAGAGAAAACACTCCATACGACGATCCAAAGTACCTAAGAGAACCGTTAAAAAAAAAGAAAAAAAAAAAAAAAAAAAATTGCGTATAACTCTGAGTTCTTGTAAATAATTGGTCAAATGTCCGCACAAATATTAAGAAATTCCAAATACAAAATAAAAGAACTCACACACAATTGCAGTGTCTATACAAACATTACATTTCTACACATCAGATTTTTAGCAAAGAAACCCCAACAAAATTAAAATAAATTTAAAATCAAAGTATCAAATTCACTCCCCAAAGAACAGAAACAGTTTCTGTTAAATGAACCTGATTTCTTTTAGTAAAAAAATGTTAAAGATTCACTTTTGTCTCAAAGCTGAACGTTCCTGCCTGGTAGGGGGCGCTCTTGTTGCTTATATTTCCTCCACAAAGGCTGATGCCAACATAAAATAAGACAAATACAGCTAAGATATTAGACGTGTTTATCTAAAGATGCTGTAAAATAAAGTAACTTACTAATAAAGTTGATTAGTAAGATAAAGCACAGATAAAGTTGATCCACAGATAAAGCAGTCCTCTCAGTTCCAGAGCTGATATCAGAACATCTCCATGTGGCTCAGGAAACATTTTCCAAAGCCTCCAAATCGATCAGTTTCTTCTGCTGCACCTTCATGAATGACACATTTTTCCAAAATAAATTATCACTGAACTCTGAAGGAAGATGGACAAAAAA
>NW_015116137.1:23569-24273 GCF_001443285.1 Poecilia latipinna
ATATATATATGTCTGTGATTCATGTTGTTCACCTGCTGCACTAAAACACATGTGATTTGTCAACTTGCTGGGTTTTTAACAGATAAAATAACAATTTAGCTAAATGTAATGTGAAGCAAAAATTGGCAAATTAAAAACTGGATTAAAAAAAAAAGGTAATTTTATCTGGATTTCTTGGTGTTCATTTCAAAGCTGGTGAATAAAGATCAGTTTTCACACTGGAGCTGCTTTTCTCACATTTTGATCAGTTTGATCTCTAAACAAACTGTAATAAACTATTATTTTCTTTTCAGAAAGGGAAATAGAAATGATGCTGCATGTGCAGGAGCCTCATCAGGAGCACGTGATGCTGAATACAGACAGTCAAAGTTTTCCTGGTCATTTTCCCAACCTGCAGAGTTTGATGCATCTAATAAAGGTTTTTGCTTCCTCTTCCTGGATTAAAATCTGATACACGTTTCTTCCCTGTTTTGAATATTTAAATGACTAAATAATGAAAAGTTGCTGGGAAAACTACGATACCAACAGTTTATCTGGGAGAGTTTACAGCTGAACATCAAGAGAGGAGCATCAGTTCACTGAGGGACAAAGAGAAGAAATGTAAGTTTCAGATCCCAGTTTGTTTGTAAACTCATGAATAATAAGATTATTTTTATTTAGAACTATGCACATGTTCAGCTAAAACAGAGTAGTGCTATATTTAC
>NW_015116137.1:27827-44596 GCF_001443285.1 Poecilia latipinna
CAGCAAAGATGCAGTGGAGTCTGATTCTGCTCTTCCTGATGGGTAAGTTGATCTGAAACACAACTAGACTACGAGGAAACAGAGATACCTCTGAGTTATCACACAGAAATGTTAATGAAAGCTGTTGTAGAAATTATCCTCATTTAATACCAGCAAGTTTCAAGTCTTCAGCTCAGTGTTGCTTCATTGACTGTCATTAAAGTGAATAAAACCTGGACTGAAGCTCAGCAGTACTGCAGAGAGAAACACACTGACCTGATCACAGTGACTAACATGAAGGACATGAAGAGACTCATCAACATCTCAGCTGGAGATATGAAGGAAGCTTGGATTGGCAGGTCAGTCAACTAGAATTTATCAGAACATGGTACTGGTCTCTGCCTGGAGTGGAGTTTGATGAAAGTGAGACAAACTGGAAGGATTAAGAACCGACTGATAGAGGAATTCAAGGTTCTGAGAACTGTGGGGCTGTGTATCAAAATCTCACATGGCAAAATCAGGGCTGTCATTGGCCTGAATATTTCCTCTGCTATGATGGTGAGTACTGAGAAAACAACAAATTAAAATTTTACAACTTCTCTAATAAAAATGTCTGAAATATTTTGCAAAAAATTTAACCAGGGATTTTAGTTGAAAACAATAAATAAATAATCAGTTTGTGTTCATCTATGTGCAAGTGAACCCAATTATGTTAATCTGAAAACAAATTATAGATGAGGATCTGTTCACTCCACAGAAACTAATAAGACCTTTAAATATCACTTGATTAGAGAGTTTAAGTCCTGGCAGGAAGCTCAGAGTTACTGCAGAGAGAAACACACAGACCTGATCAGTGGAACGAAGCAGCTACAGGATGAAGAAGTGAAGAAGATGATGAACTCTTCAGACAGTAAATCATACTTTGGTCTGTTCAGAGACAACTGGCAGTGGTCAGATGGAAGCAGTTTCTCTTTCAGACACTGGAATAAAAACTTTGACAATCCAGAATCCATCATTGGTCAATGTGCCACGACTGTGTTTGATGATGGAGGCAGATGGCGGAATAAGAACTGTACTGAATGAAAACCCTTCATCTGTTATGATGGTGAGTTTTTGCTGCAGAATGTCTTTAAATGTAACTTAATTCCTAGGAAGAAAAAAGAGCCTTATTATAATGGCTATGTATTTCTGTCATATCTACCAAATCTATTAAAATAAAATTTTGACTTTTATTCCGTAAATCATATAGAAACTATTTTCTTTTAAATCTTTTAAATAGTTCTTGTTGTCAGGTTTGGCATAATGACACATGAAGCTGCTGTTGCAATTATTTAGTGTTTTTTTTCCCCTCTTTATGTAGATAAATTGATCCTGATCAAAGAAGCGGTGAACTGGGAGGACGCCTTGACCTACTGCAGAGATCACCACCATGACCTAGTCACCATCACCAACATGGGTGATCGGAGATGGATCCAGGAGAAAGTCAAGGAGGCATCGACTGATCATGTCTGGATTGGACTGAGCTTCACCTGCACTCTGGATTTGTGGTTCTGGGTCAGTGACGAGGTGGTCAGATATAATAACTGGGCCATGTCATGATCCATGTTTCTGTGTATTTATTTTTAGGGTTTTCTGTGTTCAGTTTCTGTCCTGTGAGTCTCTATTTCTGCGTCTTCCCCAAGAAATCAGCATGTTTCCAGTAAGCAAATTTACTTTTGTAATTTCAATTTGCTTAATTTTATTGTGAATGGAAAGTCAGTTCATGTCAATCTGTATATGGTTACAATGTGTGAGAAACCAGGAAGTGTCTTCTTCTCTCCAAACACTAAACTCCCAGGCAGATACTGATTCAACCCAAAGTTAAAACACATAAACAGTCATCACTGTCATCAGTTTGTTCTGTGAGCTGTCTGCAACATTTTTATTAGAGAGACAATCAGAAACTAAAACCATAATAATCAGTGGTTTTATACTCAACCTGCAGCAGAGCCTCACCAGTAACATCCTGACTGTTAAAGTTTCTCTGGAATATCAACCAGGTTCCCAGGATATGGAGGTTGGATCATTTTGTTTATATTTGTACTTCTTGGTTATAGTTTAATGTTTTCTTGCGAAAGATGTTTTGAATATTTAAATGATGAAATGGTAAAATTCAGCTGCTGTTTCTTTTACCTGGGACAGTTTCAGCAGAGCATCAAGAGGAGAGGAGAGGAGAGGAGAGGACAGCGTCTCATTCACTGAGGGGGAAAAGGAAACATGTAAGTTTTATATCATCATGTTAGTTTTACTGTTCTCACATTTATACAAAGATTTGTGTGAATGTTGGATTAAAAGCTTTATGATGTGAAAATGTGAAAATCACTTTCTTCTGCCATTTTGTGTTATGTTGAAATAATGTTATTCATTTTTTACTCCAGCATTATATTCTTTAAATTTCAATAATTTACACATAACTCTATATTGTTAGATTTGATGGTTTTTCACAAATTAAATTTGTTTCTTGAGTAGTTATTTCACCAAATACTCACTATTTCTTTTACTTTCGCTGAGCAACAATGTGAAAAACAATACTATTACATAAGAAAAACAACTTTTCGTTGTTCCACTTTGTATCCAATTTATGACTGGATACAAAGGCATAAACTTTGTATCCAGGCATAAGATACATGTGATATAAAGATATTAATAGTTATTTCTGTCAAATAGAGGAACTGTAATAAATATCTGTACTTTAGTTAATTTGTCTGTTCTGCTTGATCCTGATTATAGAAGTTATTTTTTTTCCCATTGTAAACTTTGCATAGATTATAAATGATTTCTTTCATAAGCAGAATGACTCCATCGTGCCTTACCCCACCCTTAGTTTGAATATCCAAATAATGATATTAAAATTTCAGTTCTATAACAGAGCTGTGTTAGTGGAGCTCTGCTTGTCATGAAAGGACATAAATAATCTACTGAGAAATTTAGACAAAACAAGACAGAAAGAAAAGGAAGCAGATGGAAATGATGACTGTCTGAGCTTAACTTTTGGTACATGACAAACTTCACTTTTATATGAATGTTAAGTCATGGTTGTGATTTGAGATTTCCTGTGTGTTTATTTTAGGTTTCTTTAGTTTTCTGTGTTCTGTGGAGTCTCTGTGTTGTCCTGTCAACCCCCTGATTGTTCCCTGGTGTCTCTCGTTCCCTTGAGTATTTAAACCCACCTGTGTTCTTGTCCTACTGTGCTGTCTAACAGTGTAATGTCTCGTCTGTGTCTTGTGATGTTCCTTCGTGTTTTCAGTACTACTAGTTTGTGAGCCTCAGCATTCTGCTTGACTACTGCCTGGTTTTTGGAACTTAGTTATGACCATTCATCATAAAATCATTTTTCTCCACTCCTACCTGGGTCTACGGCGCCTCCTTCACCACCTCTCACTACAGCCCATGAGAGTCATGTTTAATGTGTTTATTTTTATTTCTACTTAACAAAAAAGGCCGAGCAGAGTGTCTCCTGTCTGTCTTCATCTCTCTGCTCTCATTGTTTCTCTGTCCAGTGGAGGGAGAGCTGCAGCTTTTCACTGTTTAAATGTTCTTCATCCAACAGAGACAAACTGCTGGAGGAAAATAATTCATCTGACAGCAAAGATGCAGTGGAGTCTGATTCTGCTCTTCCTGATGGGTAAGTTGATCTGAAACATAAACTATGAAGAGAGATACCTCTTTACAATCAAGCAGAAACTTCAATAAAAGTTCTAGTCATATTATATTGAAACTTATAGCCCATATTGTGTTTTGATGAAATCATCCTAATTTAATTCCACCATTGTTTATGTCTCAGCTCAGTGTTGCTTCATGGACTGTCAGCTCTATCAGTTTCACTACATTAATGAGAATAAGAACTGGACTGAAGCTCAGCAGTACTGCAGAGAGAAACACACTGACCTGGTCACAGTGACTAACATGAAGGACATGAAGAGACTCATCAAGATCTCAGCAAGATATATGAAGGATGCTTGGATTGGTCTGATCAGTAAACCAGAATTTAACAGAACATGGTACTGGTCTCTGCCTGGAGTGAAGTTCAATGAAAGTGAGACAAACTGGAAACAAGGAGAACCATCTGATAGAGGAATTAAAGGTTCTGAGAACTGTGGGGCTATGTATCAAAATCAAAATCTCACATGGCAAGATCAGGGTTGTCATTGGTCTGAATATTTCCTCTGCTATGATGGTGAGTATTAAAGTAACACAGAATCTAAACTCAATAGATTGTCTAATAAAACTGTCTGGATAAAATATTTTACAAAAGAAGAAAATTAAAGTATCAATTTCACTAACAAGAAATGGGAATCACTACTTTCACATCATCCATCAATGAACCTGATTTTAAGTTTATCTTAAAAAATTAGAAATGGAGATTGACATGTGTCTGTTCACTCCACAGAGACTAATAGACCCAATAAATATCACTTGATTAAAGACAAGAAGTCCTGGCAGGAAGCTCAGATTTACTGCAGAGAGAAACACACAGACCTGATCAGTGGATTAAAGCAGCTACAGGATGAAGAAGTGAAGAAATTGATGAACACTTCAGACAGTAAATCATACTTTGGTCTGTTCAGAGACACCTGGAGGTGGTCAGATGGAAGCAATTCATCTTTCAGACACTGGAATAAAAACTTTAACAATCCAGAATCCATCAGTGATCAATGTGCCATGACTGTGTTTGATGATGGAGGCAGATGGAAGAATGTGAGCTGTGCTGAAAGAAAACCCTTCATCTGTTATGATGGTGAGTTTTTTCTGAAATAAGACGTCTTTAAATCTAAGTGAATATGTAGAAAGAAATAAAAGAGCTTTATTATACTGTTGAAGTCTTTCTGTCATATACTAAACCTATTAAAAAAGTCACATCATAAATTGCATAAGACATGTAGAAATATGAAACATTTCAGACCTTTTAAATTGTTCAAGGCTCTGTGTCTTGAGATAAATGAAGCTGTAGTTGCAATGATTTATTGTGTTTATTGCTTCTTGATGCAGATAATGTGATCCTGATTAAAGAAAATAAAACCTGGGAGGACGCCTTGACCTACTGCAGAGATCACCACCATGACCTGGTCACCATCACCAACATGGATGATCAGAAATGGATCCAGGAGAAAGTCAAGAACGCATCGACTGATTATGTCTGGATGGGTCTGCGTTACACCTGCACTCTGGATTTGTGGTTCTGGGTCAGTGATGAGGTGGTCAGATATAAGAACTGGGCCAAAGGTGAACCGATGGACGACTGTGACATGTCTGGAGCCATGGAGATGGGAGGAGAACATCAGTGGATGAAGAAAAATGACCTTGAGAGATTTAATTTCATTTGTTTTAAAATGTAAAATCCACTCTGCTTTTTCCTTTTTTTTTACCTTTAGGTTTGTGGTTCTTATTAAATCTTTTACTAAGTTTATTTTTCTGCTGGGAGAAAAGAAAATATTTGCTTTCATTGTCGCTGAGCTTTTTACATAAATCTTGGTGTTTTCTTTAGTTTTCTTCTGGTTTCAGTAACATACATGTGCCACATATTTATACTCCAGATGATTCTTTTTTTGTTCTGTGGACTGACTGAACTGAAACGAACTTCATTGTACTTTCTTTACCATGACAGTAATGTCTGATTCTGATTCCTATGATTTATACTTTTGCTTTTTATTTTTAGCTACTTTAATATTACATAATTATATGGTAACATGGCATTGGTCTTTAAGTTATTAATAATTTTGACATGTTCTTTCAGAATATTATTAGTTTTTTACCAGGAATCATCTTGCAATCAGAAGTTGTGCTTTGATTTCAGCTTCATTTATGCTGATGCTCCTCTGGGCAAATCACTTCACAAGTTACACTGATGTGTGTGTTGGTGTGTGAATGTTTCTCCAGTTATACTAATCTTTTTATATCCCATAAATCTCCTGTGCATACTTGACCATTTACTTTACACAAATGTCTTTCCAATGTTCCTTTTCTTCTGTAATTGTTTTTCTGTCACTTTTTATCTTCAGCTTAATTTTTTTAATCACAATAAATGACGAGTTTTAACTTTATGGTAATTTATTTTTTGATCATTTTCAACCTCTATGAAGCACTTTGTGTTTCATCAGACTGCATTCAATTAAAGTTTGACTTAATTTAATTCATTTATTTTTTTTTAAATTCCTATCATAAGCTTTTTATACACTTTCCACTTATAATGGAAACACAACCCATCAAAACCTTGTAATAATTGATGAGCAGCTTTTTAAATGTTTCTACTGATGATTTAAAGATTCATCTTTGGTATTTGTGGTTGGAACGTCTCCTTGTCATCACCCTAATCTTCAACTCCCTGCAAAGATTCTCTACGAAGTTGAAATCCTTACTGTTTCTGGGCCACCTCAAAATGTGAACATTGCTGCCAGTAAACAGAAACATGCTAAAATTAAGATTATAGAGCTGTAGTGGCCCAGGGGCAAAGCACAACCCACGTATTGAGGTCCTAGTCCTCATGGTGGTGGTCAAAGGTTCAATATCTGGCCTGGAAACATTTGCTGCATGTCTTCCCCTCTCTGATTGCCTTCTTTCCTGTTGAACTACTTTCAAATAAAGGCCACTAGAACCAACAAAACCTTTAAAGAAAAATCATATTTTTTGGATTGAACTGCCCGGATTGATTGAAATTTTTTTACTCATTTTTAGAGAAATGACAGAAGTAAAACTTGATCAGCAGATGGCAGAATGTTCTGGATAAACAGAAGATACAGTCTGGAAATGTTTCTATAAAACTATCAGGGCATCAGATCTTTTTATAAAATTCTTGACTGAGATGTCCAGTCAAGAATTTAGCAGGAATAACAGGTAAAGATTTAAAAAGTTTGCCAAGAGAGCTACAGTCATGAGAAATTATACTTTATTTTTCTCAAACTTTCCTAAACCATCACAAGAGCAAACAAAAATCAAAAAGTAAAAGTGAAAAATGAGTCAGCTTGGCTGTTTGTTTTTTCTTTTTTTGCCATGTTCTTGAAAAGATGCTAGAGCTTTACAGTGCTGAGCGCTTTGCAGAAATTTCCAGATGTCATCGCAGTATTGGGACACATTCATGTCAAATATGAGCCACTGTCTGGGAGGAAGTCAAACAGCTTGTGCTGCTTCTCAACGTGGACAAAACAAAGGAGATTTAGAGTACACTAAGAAAAACCACCTTGTTCAATTTACTTCATACAGTTATATCGATCATTTTCATGAGACTGAGTTATGATCAGTTTCAAATGACTATCAAGATGCCAGTAAGTGACTTGATAGCTTATTCATCCCCCTGATCTTTTCCATGTTTTGTCACAGTAAAATCACAAACGTTGATATTTTTCACTGGAATTTTATGATGAAGACCAAAACAAAGTGGTGTACAAATGTGAAGTGGACAAACAAAATTGTAGATGACTCAAAACATTTTTTTACAAATTGAAAAGTGCGGTGTGCAAAAGTGTTCAGCCTGCCTGAGTCAGTATTTTGTAGAACCACCTGTTGCTTCAAGTTTTTAGTGTTTCTACCATCTTTGCACGTCTAGTAACTGAAGTTTTTCTTCATTCTTCTTTGCTAAGCAGCTCAGGCTCAGTCAGATTAGAAGAAGAATATTTGTAAGCAAAACATTTCAGATTGTGCCACAGATTCTCGCTTGGGCTTAGGTTTGAACTTTGACTGGGCCGTTCTAACATGAATATGTTTTGTCTTAAACAGACTCAAAGCAGTTTGCTTTCATGATTGTCCTGTATTTGGCTCCATCCATCTTCCCATCAGCTCTGCTCATCTTCCCTGTCCCTGCTGAAGAGAAGCAACCCCAGAGCATGATGCTGCCACCACCATATTTGACAGTGGGAACGGTGTGTTCAGAGAGATGTCCACTGGTTTACATTTCGGCCAAAAAGTTCAGTTTGTTCTGGTTGTACAAAATCTCCTCCTTCCACGTGCTTGATGTGTCCAACATGGCCTCTGGCAAAGTGCAAAGGGACTCCTTATGTTTTTNATAAATATCACTTGATTAAAGAGAAGAAGACCTGGCAGGAAGCTCAGAGTTACTGCAGAGAGAATCACACAGACCTGATCAGTGGAACGAAGCAGCTACAGGATGAAGAAGTGAAGAAATTGATGAACTCTACAAGTGATTCCTCATACATTGGTCTGTTCAGAGACACCTGGAGGTGGTCAGATGGAAGCAATTCATCTTTCAGACACTGGAATAAAAACTTTAACAATCCAGAATCCATCAATGATCAATGTGCCATGACTGTGTTTGATGATGGAGGCAGATGGAAGAATGTGAGCTGTGATGAAAAAAAACCCTTCATCTGTTATGATGGTGAGTTTTTGGTGCAATAAGACAAAGTATTTAAACGTAACTGAATATGTAGGAAGAAAAAAAGAGCTTTATTATACTGTTGAAGTCTTTCTGTCATATAAATACTAAATCTATTTAAAAATTGTGACATCTACACATACATTTCATAAGACGTAGAAATATGAAACATTTCAGATCTTTTAAATTGTTCAAGGATCTGCATCTTGACATAAATGAAGCTGTAGTTGCAATGATATAGTGTTTTTATTGCTTCTAGATGCAGATAATGTGATCCTGATTAAAGAAAATAAAACCTGGGAGGACGCCTTGGCCTACTGCAGAGATCATCACCATGACCTGGTCACCATCACCAACATGGATGATCAGATATGGATCCAGGAGAAAGTCAAGAATGCATCGACTGATTATGTCTGGATGGGTCTGCGTTACACCTGCACTCTGGATTTGTGGTTCTGGGTCAGTGATGATGTGGTCAGCTATCCGAACTGGGCCTCAAATGAACCGATGGACGACTGTGACATGTCTGGAGCCATGGAGACGGGAGGAGAACATAAGTGGATGAAGAAAAATGACCTTGAGAATTTTAATTTCATTTGTTTTAAAACGTAAAATCCAATCTGCTTTTTCTCTTTTTACTTTTAGGTTTGTGGTTCTTATTAAGTCTTTTACTGGACATTTATTTTTCTGCTGGGAGAAAAGAAAATATTTTCTTTCATTGGCGCTGAGCTTTTTACATAAATCTTGATTTTATCTTTGGTTTTCTTGTGGGTTCAGGAACATGCATGTGGCACATATCATTTATATTCCAGATTATATATATTTTTTTGTTCTTTGGATTGACTCAACTGAAACGAACTTCACTGTGCTTCTTTTTACCATGACAATAATGTCTGATTCTGATTCTCATCATCTATACTTTTAGTTATTAAATTTTAGCTACTTTAATATTATCTAATTATATGGTAACATGGCATTGGTCTTTAACTTATTAATAATTTTGACATGTTCTTTCAGAATATTATTAGTTTTTTACCAGGAATCATCTTGCAATCAGAAGTTGT
Source organism: Poecilia latipinna (assembly GCF_001443285.1). NCBI lineage: Eukaryota > Metazoa > Chordata > Actinopteri > Cyprinodontiformes > Poeciliidae > Poecilia > Poecilia latipinna. Next base: position 37,236 of record NW_015116137.1, read on the forward strand.
GCTTTGATTTCAGCTTCATTTATGCTGATGCTCCTCTGGGCAAATCACTTCACAAGTTACACTGATGTGTGTGTTGGTGTGTGAATGTTTCTCCAGTTATACTAATCTTTTTATATCCCATAAATCTCCTGTGCATACTTGACCATTTACTTTACACAAATGTCTTTCCAATGTTCCTTTTCTTCTGTAATTGTTTTTCTGTCACTTTTTATCTTCAGCTTAATTTTTTTAATCACAATAAATGACGAGTTTTAACTTTATGGTAATTTATTTTTTGATCATTTTCAACCTCTATGAAGCACTTTGTGTTTCATCAGACTGCATTCAGTTAAAGTTTGACTTAATTTAATTCATTTAATTTTTTTAATTCCTATCATAAGCTTTTTATACACTTTCCACTTATAATGGAAACACAACCCATCAAAACCTTGTAATAATTGATGAGCAGCTTTTTAAATGTTTCAACTGGTGATTTAATGATTCATCTTTGGTATCTGTGGTTGGAACGTCTCCTTGTCATCACCCTAATCTTCAACTCCCTGCAAAGATTCTCTATTAAATTGAAATCCTTACTGTTTCTGGGCCACCTCAGAATGTGAACATTGCTGCCGGTAAACAGAAACATGCTAAAATTAAAAGATTATTTTAAAGCTAAATCAAGCTATGAGTTAGAGTTAAAACAATATTTTTTCGTTTGAACTGCGTGGATTGATTGAAATTTTTTTTACTCAATTTTAGAGAAATGACAGAAGTAAAACTATCTAGAACAGTCTAGATAGACAGAAGATACAGACTTGATAAGTTTTTATAAAAACTTATCAAGTCAGCAGAATCAGATAAATATCCGTCCAGTCAAGAATTTAGCAGGGTAAAGAGGATTTAGAAAGTTTTCCAAGAGTGCTACAGTCATGAGAGAAATTAAACTTTATTTGTCTCAACTTTTCCTAAAATATCACAAGAGCAAACAAAAATTGAAACTTAAAAGTGAAATATTAGTCATCTTGGCTTTTTTTTTTGCCATGCTCTTGAAAAGATGCTGCAACAAGCGCTGAGCTGTGCTCCATTCAGAAATGTCCAGATGTCATTGCAGTATTGGGACACATTCATGGGAAATATGAGCCACTGTCTGGGAGGAAGTCAAAAGTCAAACAGAAACAATAAAAAGAAACACCCTTGTTCAATTTACTTCATACAGTTATATCCATCATTTTCATGAGATTGAGTTATGATCAGTTTCAAATGACATGTTTTGTCAGTAAATCCACAAAAATGAATGTTTCACTGGAATTTTACAATAAAGACCGACACAAAGTGGTGTACAAATGTGAAGTGGACAAAAAAAATTGTAGATAACTCAAAACATTTTCTACAAGTAACAAACTGAAAAGTGCGGTGTGCAAAGGTGTTCAACCTGCCTGGGTCAGTATTTTGTACAACCACCTTTTGCTTCGAGCTTTTAGTGTTTCTACCATCTTTGCACGTCTAGTGACTGAAGTTTTTCTTCATTCTTCTTTGCTAAGCAGCTCAGACTCAGTCAGATTAGAAGAAGAGTATTTGTAAGCAAAACGTTTCAGATCGTGCCACAGATTCTCGATTGGGCTTAGGTTTGAACTTTGACTGGGCCGTTCTAACACGAGTATGTTTTGTTTAAAACAGACTCAAAGCGGTTTGCTTCCATGATTGTCCTGTATTCGGCTCCATCCATACTTCCTGTTTATAGTTTAATGTTTTTTTGTGAAAGATGTTTTGAATATTTAAATGATGAAATGTTAAAATTCAGCTGCTGTTTCTTTTAGTTGGGACTGACCGGTGCAGCGCCCGCTTCACGGCAGATGCTGCACCCATCCGCCTGTCGGTCTTCTTCCTAAGGCACTCTACCTTTTTCCGGCTCAAGACCATGACCTCAGATTTGAGGCACTGATCCTCATCCCGGTCTCTTCACACTCGGCTGTGCGCTGCTCCAGTGAGAGCTGCAGATCACGATCCGATGAAGCCAACAGGACCACATCATCCGCAAAAAGCAGAGATGTGATCCTAAGGCCACCGAACGGATCCCCTCAACACCTTGGCTGCGCTTAGAAATTCTGTCCATAAAATTAATGAACAGAATCGGTGACAAACGGCAGCCTTGGTGGAATCCAACCCTCACCTGAAACGAGCCCGACTTATTGCCGGCAATGCAGACCAGAATCTGACAGGGACCTGACAGCCCGTATCAAATGGCCCGGTACCCCATACTCCCAGAGAACCCCCCACAAGGCCCCCTGAGAGACACGGTCGAACCCCTTCTGCTAGTCCACAAAACACATGTAGACTGGTTGGGTGAACTCCCATGCAACCTCCAGGACACTGGACCAGCTCAGGTTCAATAGCTGGTCCAGGTCCAGTTGAACCTGCTGAGGGTCCAGGTTCAACTGGACCCTCAGCAGGTTCAATAATAAAAAATTAAAATAATTATATTAATATTTATATTCTATAACAGAGCTGTGTTAGTGGAGCTCTGCTTGCCATGAAAGAACATAAATAATCTACTGAGAAAAGCTTTAGAGAAAACAAGACGGAAAGAAAAGGAAGCAGATGAAAATGACGACTGTGTCTGAACTTTGCTTTTGGTACATGACAAACTTCACCTTTAAATTAAAGTTAAGTCATGTTTAATGTGTTGTATATTTTTATTTTTAATTAAATAAAAAGGCCGAGCAGAGTGTCTCCTGTCTGTCTTCATCTCTCTGCTCTCATTGTTTCTCTGTCCAGTGGAGGGAGAGCTGCAGCTTTTCACTGTTTAAATGTTCTTCATCCAACAGAGACAAACTGCTGGAGGAAAATAATTCATCTGACAGCAAATATGCAGTGGAGTCTGATTCTGCTCTTCCTGATGGGTAAGTTGATCTGAAACACAACTAGACTCTCTGGTTTCTATTATGTTAAAGTCAGATTCAGAACACTGCTACTTAGTGAATAATCAACCAGGAAGTACAATTGTAACACACAAATTCAAATTGATAAATCATATTACTGTAAAAGATGTGTTGGTTAAACTGCCACTGCTCGTTCGTCTATACAGAAATGTGTTTACTGTCTACAGCTCAGTGTTGCTTCATGGACTGTCAGCTCTATCAGTTTCACTACATTAATGAGAATAAGAACTGGACTGAAGCTCAGCAGTACTGCATAAAGAATCACACTGACCTGGTCACAGTGACTAACATGAAGGACATGAAGAGACTCATCAACATCTCAGCTGGAGATCAGAGGGAAGCTTGGATTGGTCTGTTCAGTGAACCAGAAGTTAACAGAACTTGGTTCTGGTCTCTGCTTGGAATGAAGTTCAATGAAAGTGAGACCAAGTGGAACGATGGAGAACCATCTGATAATGAAACTGAGAACTGTGGGTATTTGATTGAAACTCCCAAATGGGGAGATGTGAGTTGCTCTACTACAAGATATTTCCTCTGCTACAATGGTGAGAATGCATGGCTAATTGCTTGCTATTTTTTTTCTTTAAATAACCACATAGTTTCTTTAGACACTTTGTTTTAGGTTCTAAATTAAATAAAGAAGCTCAGAAGGAATTTATGTGTGATGTGAATTTACCTAATTACTTCACAGAAACCAACACAACCCACAAATATCACTTGATTAAAGAGAGGAAGTCCTGGCAGGAAGCTCAGAGTTACTGCAGAGAGAAACACACAGACCTGATCAGTGGAACAAAGCAGATAGAGGATGAAGAAGTGAAGAAATTGATGGAGTCTACTAGCAGTAAACCATTCATTGGTCTGTTCAGAGACACCTGGAGGTGGTCAGATGGAAGCAGTTTCTCTTTCAGACACTGGAATAAAAACTTTAACAATCCAGAAACCATCAGAGGTCAATGTGCCGTTGCTGTGTTTTATGGTAAAGGCAGATGGAAGAATGTGAGCTGTGCTGAAAGAAAACCCTTCATCTGTTATGATGGTGAGTAATGCATGTGTGTGTGTGTGTGTGAGAGGCTGTTCATGTCAATAGTGATGCATAAAATCACATTTGAATCTATCAACATATATCCTACGTACCTTTGTGTTAATGTTTTTCAAAATTATTTATTAATTATCTTCATCCACATGTCTGGTTAAAAAAAATAATTTGAAAATGTTTCTTTGAAACCAAAGAAACATTTTTATTAACCTTTTTCTGACGTTACATAAATAAATGATGTTAACTGTTTTCTTATCTCCAACATGACAGATAAATTTATCCTGATCAAAGAAAATAAAACTTGGGAGGACGCCTTGACCTACTGCAGAGATCATCATGATGACCTGGTCACCATCACCAAGATGGATGATCAGAGATGGATCCAGGAGTATCCATGGTAAAGGCAGCATCGACTCCTTTTGTCTTGATTGGACTGCACTACGCCTGGACTCTACATTTCTGGTTTTCGGTCAGTGATGAGCTGGTCAGGTATGAAAACTGGGCCTCTTGTCCACAGATGGACGACTGTGATGTGTCTGGAGCCATGGAAACGAGAGGAGGACATAAGTTGGGAAAAAAACGACAGCGAGACGTTTAATTTCATCTGTTCTAAATACTGAAACAGTTTATCCGTTTCTTGCTGTTTTGCTCCAAGTTACTTTTGAATTCTCACAAACACATTTTGGACTATATATTACATAATGACCCTGAATGTAACGCGCATGGGTCATTAAAATGTATCCAATGCCAATTTAATAGCAATTTATTTTACCACAGTGTGATACAAAGTTGTAGCCCACTGTGTTGAGAAACAAATCATCCCTCTATAGGCTGCTCTGTCAGAACCAGCCAATCAGAGCAGAGGGGAGGGTCTTAGCCAGAGGTTGTGGTTGACTTCTTTTTGTTGTCCATCATTTCGACTGATGGCGTCAAAAATATTAATCATATTTTTACCCATCAATTTTTAAATAATACTAATGATATTAACAGGTTATTCAGTTGCATTAAATTCTATTTGGGTTAATCAATATTCAAGGAGAGAATCCAGATCCCGTCAACACATCCAGCAGATGAACACATTTTCTCTACAGAGACAAAACGTGTGACCCAAATAACTACATGTAATAATATATAGTTATCAATAATAATTTTATCTACCTAAATTATGAACGGTTCACCCGTTGTGGGCTGAACGCAAAGCCTCACAACTTCCTGCTTTTCCGCATCTGGAGGGGAAATCTGTGCTGGAGTTTAGATTGGACACAGTCTGCAAAGATTGTGTCTGAGCCAGATCCAACCCGACTGATTAACGTTTTAATCAGCCCTTGGTCCGAGGCTGAATTACACCCGACGTAATATTTTATTTAAAATTTTACTGATTTTGTTTTTATCTCACCATTTGAGTTTGCCAGCCTCCGCCATTTTTCTTTTGACTGCCATAATCTTCTCCATCTCTTCTCGACTCTGTACACCAGTGTACACTGAGTACGCTACTTCTTCTACTACACTGTTGATTAGTTAGAGCACTGCTGCCANTTGTTAATCCACAGTACTCAGCCACGCCCTTTACTCCTCCCAAACTCCAGCGGACTGACTACTGACCAGCTCTCCATCTCATGGGTCCGAAAAGCCTCTAATTCCTGGGTATTACCGCAATTAAGAATGTAGAGAACTTTTTGTTTAAGCTGGGATCGAGAAAGATTCGTCTAAGCTCTAACTACCTTCATCCAGACGTTATGACCCGCTTCAGTCTATGATTCAGACATCGGAGTAGCCCCGCCGGTGTCCGAGCTCATAAACCACGTCTGTTCACGGTAGCTCTTTCCCTGTCATTAACGTGCACTTGTTTCCGGCCTAGATAATTTTAGAGACTAGGAATAAGTCCCAGGGTCATTATTTATCTGAACTAAAGGACGTACGAAGCCACCCAATTTACTAGGACCATTAACATTGATTTCACATTAATCAGAAGAATTAAATCTAGTTGATTCAATTAATTTAACTGTCCACAACATCAATTAGACTTTAGTATTTTTATTAGCAAGCTTTAGCAGGGGAGAAAAGACATACAGCAATTAACAAAGGATTAAGTAATCAATAGATTTAAGAAAATTTAGACATTTCACCTAATTCTAAACCCTACACTGTGTCTTACTCTAAGCAGAGGCTTTGGGGGAGGCAGTATTACTCAAACCCAGATGCAGAGACGTTCCTTGGCAGCAGAAAACTTTAACGTCCATGGATGGAGTCCTGTCTTTGTCTTGGCAGAATCCTTTTAGAATAGATCCAAAGTTGAACTGGTGAGAATCCTCAATGAACTCAGTTCTTAATCCACAAAAGATCTTTGTCTATTCCCCATGTCCACTGCAGCATCGTTGTAATCCTTTGGGTTGAGTGTGGGGCCGCAGTCGAATCAGAATCCCGGGTTGTGGGTAAATGGATCTTGTTCCTTCCTTGTGCAGCGAGCAGTCGTCCCGGGGTATCATCACGCAGCCCTCCGTTGATTCTGCATCTCCGTTTGCTCGACTCGAACGCCGCGGAACAAAGAACCTCGATTCTGCGTTTGCATATATTTTTATACTGCATATTCTGCACGTCCGGTGCGTACTTTCCTTGACGTCAAGTGCCTTCAGTTAGCCTCAACCTTTCTTCCACTCAACTTTTAACCTTCCTTTTTCTTTAAAACTCAAAGATCAACAACTCAAAACACCTGGTGCAGATATAGTCTCAAAATCTCACTTCCTCTTTCTTCCGTGCTTAAAATTCTTTCACCCCTGCAGTCTATATTTGTGACACAGTATCAGACACTTTTTACTCTTTACTCTTCAACCTCATACAGTAGTTAAAGAAATGATTATATGTATTTTACTCATCTTTAAAACATAATAAATTCATTTTGCATTTAAAAACAAAGATTACATGTTTTTCAATCAACATTAAGTCATAATACAAGATTACTAGTAGCTCCAGGCTTTTGTGACCTGTTTTCTGTGTGTTCTGGAAAGATCTCAACTAGTTCCAGCCAGGTTTCATGACATATGTTATAACATTCACCGGCAAAGTTTACACAGGTGGTAAAGACTATTATTTATAGTCTTTCACTCTGTCAAAAGTAAGATACATCCTAAATCTTCCGCTTTTGTTTTGAAAATTTCCTAAAGACACAATGTGAGGAAGAAGAGGGAGATATCTATAAAGAGAGACGGATTCACTGCAGCATGGATGAATCTCACATCGGATTTTGGACTCGTCGGCTGAAAAAAAAAAAAAAATTCCCCTCTCACCCTCTGTGGGTGGTCTCTTTCATCCTCTGAGCTCGGGTCCTCTACCAGAGGCCTGGGAGCTTGAGGGTTCTGCGCAGTATCTTGGCTGTGCCTAGAACTGCACATTTCTGGACTGAGATG
>NW_015116138.1:0-24056 GCF_001443285.1 Poecilia latipinna
ACGCTCTGCGTCCTGATGGTCTCCACCAGGACTCGGCTCTTCATTAGCCTCTTCTTTAACCAGCAGCCTCTCCTGAACATCTACAGGAAACACAGGAACACAACACACACTGTGAACAATTAGAGTTAACATTTCTAAGAAGGTAAAACAGATTAGTGAAAGAATCTGATTAACATCATCAGGTAACGATGCTGAGATTCATCACATGTTGATTAATGAAGCAATCAGTAAACTGGAGAAATGAAGAAAGTTCTGAGCTATAAAGAAATAATCTACCAAAGTTCTGACCAGAACCAGGAACCAGAACCTGGACCGGCTGCAGATGTTTGGGATCAGTTTAGGTTGATTTTGGATTTTCCTCTTGACCATGAACTGTTACAGAGCGATGAATCCAACTTGTTTTTCCCTTCCATTTTTTTTTTTTTCAGAATAACAGCCTGAGATTTTTAAATATAGTTTCCTCCTTCTGCTCCAGCCTCTGTTTTATCTGAGGTTAAACCATCATTTGATAGTAAAAATCAGAGATGATGTCGTGGATCCGATTGATAAGCAAACTATTACAGTACTAAGCTTATAAACTAAAATCTCACATGTTTATGTAAACAGTTGAAAAGCAGAAAAGTCTCTGTAGTCATGGAGGAACAGTAAAGTTTGAGATGTTAATGTTTATTTCTGTAGATTTTCTAAGGACCAAGAGAAAAATCTCAACTCAAAGCTTCTCATTCATGTTTTCTAAAACATTGGAGCCGTTTATCCCTGGATGGACGAGCAGCTCAGCCCTGCAGAGTGACCGCTCCGACTAAAACCAACGAGGAAACTCCAAACCTGACGATGACTTTTGGACGACAAAAAGAAACAACGTTCGGTAAAAAAGGACAGGAAGTTTTGTTGTGTCTGTTTACAGATGTTAAATCACCAAGAACTGCCTCAAGATTTCCTTCTTATTCTGTTTTGTTCATTATGTTAATGAATGCCATGATTTCCAATAACAATACATTTTCCTTCTGAAAAGTATCAAATCGTTGATAATTCAGAAAAATCTTATCAGACATAATTTTGTTTGTAAAACATCTCATCTTTCCCAACAATATAAATATTATTCTGTAGCATTTTTGTAAAATAGCATAAAAAATGACATAAATTTAACTGGAGGTCTATTCAGAGAACAGGACCTCAGTGAGAATGCCTGTATAAAAGTTTAAATGAAATATAAAGAGTGAATAAAACTGTATAGATTTAAAGTTTATTGTAAAATGGTAATTTCACAGTGAAAAAGCACAACCACAAATATTGTCTGTGTGTAGAAAACATTGCGAGATTATTTCAGATTTAACAGTTTCGTCTACAATCTCAATCAGTTTCCAGCACAAAGCCCAAGTCTTGACAAAATCACCCTTTAAAGCAGAACTCATATTTAATTCATGTAAAACTTTAAATATGAGTCAACCAAACCAGTTTAAATCACTTGATTTAATTATTTTGTCATTTTTAAGCCAGTGCAATTATGTATAATGTATATAATAAGATCCTGTCTCTAAATGTCCAGTTTAAAATCAATGAAGCCAAATACGCGCTGCAGGCAAAATATATCACAATTAATCCAAGGTTCAAATAAATGATAAATATAACACTTTGTCCTGAAAAATATAATCTGTATGATTTAAAAAGTCATACAGAGATCCTTATTGCTCAGTAGCGTGTTGGATATCTGCTGCATTGAAAACTGAACAACAATGTGATTTCAGTTTAAAGATTTTCATAAAATATATAGCTATTGCCTGTTCTGTTTGTAAGAGGTAGCAACAAAAGAAAGTGTAAGTTTTAGCGTATTTATAATCTTTCTTGTTTATTTTTATATGATTGTAACAATGTTTTATTTATTTTTGTTTTGTTTTACTTCTTATGAAACTGGCCAAAGTACAGTATGTCGCACTCGAATAAAAACCATGTGTTTGGCACATATTTTAAAAAAGGGGCTTATTTTTAAACCATCCTCTAACTCGGTGGCATTTTGATCAGGGATCGACGCAGCCCCCTACTCATTTAAAAACATCCGCCTTGCGCGGTCACCAGATAAACTGGCCACCAGTAGATCCGACACACCGTAACAAGCCTCAAATGCAGACAGCAGCTTCACTAGTTCTCATTCAGGTAAATCCATCATCTTTCTAAAAATTGCTGCTAACCTGTAACTAAAGTCCAAAGTCGACGTGAATTAGGAGAAGACACCGACCTGATGTTTCCATCTGAACGTCAGAGCTAAAAGCAGAATCCATGTTTCTCCTCTTCTGCTGCTTCCAGTCGCTGTTTGAGCTGCTGTCTCTACATTTCCGGTAGCGTTTCTGTCTCCAGACCGTTCCGTAAAATGCTACAGTTCAATTTTAACCCGCCTTACGACCAAAACCAGGAGAAAAGCCTCCTGTCACCGCGACTGGACTAAAGAGAAGCTGGAGTCTGCGCACTGGGAGGAGAGGCCCCAACACACGTCAAAGGAACAAAAACCCGGAAGTTCCGCCTACACAGGGCTACGAGTCAGTCTGTCCGCCATATTGGTTGGGCAAAGGCGAGCTATGTAAACAACATTCGTAATCGAAAGTATTGCTGTTTTAACTGGTAGAAAAGTAACTGACCATGAAAATTTGATTTTAGACGTTTTTAATTTATTTTGCTGCAAAAATATTTTATTAATACTGATTTGAAATAAATAAAGGATCTGTTATTTTTGGCTTAAAATAAAAAAAGCTAAGCTGATCATGACAAAACGTGCAAATATGCAAATTTTAGAATCTAAAAGGAAAATTACAGTGCCATGCAAAACTATTAATACCCATTAAAACCTTCTTTTAACGCGTTTTTTTAGCTGATGTCAGTCTGAACTAACAGTTTGTACAGAAATAGGAACCAAATGTAAAATGAAAAGCAAAAAGACGCACCAGCAGTTTTATAATGTGTAAGGAAACTAGATTTAAAATATAAAATAAATTAATCAAAGTAGAAATGAGAGTAGCTTCAACTGCAGCATATCTGAGGAGCTCCTCACAACTGCAGCTTCTGTTTTTCATGGAACCAACATCCAGACGACCACATCGTTATTTCAGGTTGCTTCAGCCGTCCTTAAATCCACATGCTCTGTCGCCTGCCAGCAGCAGGAGAGCAGAGCTACATCTGAGCTGTGTTAGAGTACAACGGCTCTTCCTCGGATCGGTTCAGATCCGTCATTCGGACCGCGGCGTAGACAACATCGTTATTGGTTCCGCCTGACGCTCTGACAGGAGAATCAGAGCTTCTTTTAAAGAACTTCACTTCAGCGTAGGCGACTTTAGTGAAGTCGTCCACAGCCTGAGAAGTAAGAAACAGAAAACAAGTTTTATTTTGTGGTGTTGGGGTCGATCCGATCCAGTATCACTGTCGGAACCAAAACAGTCTCTGTGGTTTTAGGAAGTAATGTACAGTTTGTGTCCAGGATGTGTGGGATCTGCAGAGATGTTAGCTGCCCTTTTCCTGACCCTAGACCCAGTGGTGCAAAAAGTGGGTATGCAGCGCATGCAACGCATAGGGCCGCTGCACCAGAGGGGGCGGCGCGCCGATGATGCCCTCACATACACTTCACCGGATCCTTACGCTCCTTCACCTCGAGCACGGTTTTTGTGACGGTTTCCTTCAGGTCTTCTTGAGTCACTCACTGAGGCTGGATGGAGACGTGGAGCTTCCTGGACCGGAGCCGAAACTCTGTGTGCTTGTTGGTGTGGAGGAGGACGAGTCGACGGATGGAAAATTGATTTCAGTTTAGGTTTTCTTCTCACTTATGAAATTTATTTATGTCATTTCCTAATAAAAACCTGAATCTATGAACCAATATTCATATTTCTGTGCATCATAATCTGACATAAAGGCTTTGTGGACAGAAAGCAGCTTCAGATGAAAGTTTTTTTATTAAGACTCACCGTCTCTGACTGTGATGTTAAAGTCTCTGTATAAATATGATCCATCATTTCTCTCCAGGGAACATCGGTACCGTCCAGAGTCAGACTGGGTCAGCTGGGTGATGGACACATACAGAACTCCACTTTCATACAGAATGATGTATTTGCCACTATCAAATCTGCCTTCATTTGTCCCAATAAGAACTTCCCTCTGCAGAACTGTCCTCTTCCAGAGGAACCAGAGGATCCAAAGGAACAGGCGCCTGTCAGAGAGCTGCCAGCGTCTTTATAGAGGTGATGATCTTTGCTTCCATCCAGCAGAGCTGTTAGAATAATCATCAGTTACTTTCTGATCTCAGCATGATGCAGTCTGATACATTAACCCAGTTATAAATAAATACATAGAACTTAAAGCTCAGTTAACAACCGTGCTTCTATTTAAGGAACAAAGCATATTCCCATTCTGCTCTATTCATAAACTTCGTCCTAACTGGTTAAACTGGCTCACAAATGCAGTAAATCAGGTAAAATGTTCCTTTATTATTAAACTTCTGATGGCTGATCTATTAGCCGATACTGAATTAAATTAGTTCACAGATATTAAACTAAAATGAAGCTAATTTAACACAGTTAAATGCTTTAATCTCAAACTGAAATGAAACATTTCAGCTGCTTTGATAAAAACTCACCTTCTACAAGATGAAGTCTGAAATTACAGATTTCAGCTGATGATGAAGATTCACCCAGACCAAGTCTGTAAAGTCCAGAGTCGGACCGGGTCAGCTCTGAGATCATCCCAGACAGAAGAACAGGTGTAGAACATCCAACTCCGCATCGACCCGACTGAGCGTCCAGGCCTTGTGTTTGAACGCTTCCCGCTTCACATTTCTCCCTGCAGAAGAACCTCCATGCTCCATCCTTCCTACAGGAACATGTCACTAATGTTTCCTCCAGGAACTTGAAGATGTGAGTCGGTGCATCATCAGCTCTGCTGTTGTTGACCTGCAGAACAGATCATTGGTTAACAGCAGAACTTCCTGTCAGGTTCTGCAGTCTGAGCTCAGCATGTTCTGCTTTCCAGTTCACTGCAGACACAACTGAATCATTCTGGTTAGATCATTATTGTTACCATGGAAACTCAATGTAAATCAGCCTGGTTTGGTTTAACACACAACACAGATGTTAATCTACTGACTTATTACCAAACTAAAGACAGGAGGTTAAATAATAAAATAACTTTTTTAAAGAGTTTTAAAAGTTGCAGTTCAAGCACTGAAATAGAAACTTTAACTTGAACAGAATATATTTAATAATATCTGAAATTAAGAATCTTTACTTTCACCATCTGCAGAGGTCAGTTTAAGAAATAACTTATTCTGTGCCTGAACTTTATCCCTGATCCCAGTTTTAAGTCCATCCAGAACTCTGAAGGTTCTGTTCCCACGGGTCCAAAACAAGTGGAAGATCCTTCCTCAGAGGAAAAACTGGAAACTGTCAGGAAAGTTGAAATGTGGCAGAACTTAAACAGGCATAATTAATACTGAACTGAACAGGACAAAGCAGGAACAAAGAAAAGCCAGAAAGCTGGAAACGGGTGAGTGGTGAATGAGGTTAGACAGGTGAGTTTGATGGTTTAAAGACGCAATCAAAGAATTAAAAAGTACTCACAGAGGAAGAAGCAGCAGAACAAAGCCAGACGAACGCTCATGGTGAAGCTCTGACGTTCTGCTGGCTCTCTTCTGTTTCATCACTTCTATGACTGAAGATGCTCCTCCCTCCAACTCTTCCTGTTCCCTTCAGTTTCTCACCTGCAGCTTTACATCAACACATCTTCTCTCTCTGGAAAGGGCTCAGATGCTTAGAACATTTTTATTAAAAAGAAAATGATGAAAGGAACAGACTAACAATAGAATGGGTTTATTATAAAAACATAAATAAATTTACTAGTATTAACATCAGCAAAACACTACAGGCAACATCTGATCTCCCCTTCTGGACTTCTCTACAAACCCAGTCAAAGCGTCCTGCGAGGTGAAAGCATGACAGCAGCTGTGCTCCAAAAAACACGAGAAACATTAAAGATCCCAGATAAAGAGCAGCTTAAATAAACTTCCTTTATAGGTTGGCAGACATTTATCATCAGGAGGGAGTTCTGCTCATATTGTACTGGAAACACATTTAAAGCAAAGGGTTTGAATGTTAGAAATGGTTTCCCAGTAATAATAGCTCAACAGCTCAAAGTGAAGAGATTAAAATCATTTATTATTCTGAAATTTGGCAAATATAAAAAGCTCTAATCATCCTACTTGAAGAGAAAAGGTTTACTTTGATTCAATGTCAGGCAACGGAAATGAAGTCTTGTTTTTATAGTATAAATAAATTTTAACAAGTTGCACAAGAGTCCAACAAAGGAAGTTCTTTAATATTCTTACATGTACAGAACTTCTGATATGAAATACTTTTTCATATTCAGCTGATAATCACGCCACATGAAGTCCTCAGTTTGACAGTTATGACCATCCAGGCAGCAGAGCAAAACAAGTGTTTGTGTCCAGATATGAGGCACATAGAGGTTCCTCCAGACAGAAAAGCAGCTTTGAAAAAACAAACATTTCTACTAAAAGCAGACGACAGAATGACATCAAGGACATCGACTCAACTGCAAACATCTGACAGAAAAACGTTTGTCCCTCACAACACACCGACAAAAACAAAAGCTTAAGAAAATCACAATGCTCAAAAACATTTTTTTATATTTACGTCAATTTCATAGAAACAGATTTAAACAAAAAGCACCGGCATTCTTTTGAAGAAACCTTTGATTAGACGGCAGCAGGCATGGCGTTTTTATAAAGTCTGTTGCTCTGTAGAGAAAAGATGTGTGCTGTCATATCCCACATGTTTTTAGCAACCTATTGCATTGTAGAGTTTAAAGAATCGTGGTTCAAAACTAAAATGGCTGAACTTTAAAGCTTTAACAGCTGTGAACATTTAAATCTGAACACTTTCTCCATCCCTGTGGACGTTACTGTGTTTGATTAAATGTGACTTTAGGTTAAATCTTAGTCCACAGACATCACAGCCAAACAGTTTGGCTCCTGTGTGAAGGGTCATGTGTTTGTTTAAATGTGCCTTCTGGTTAAACCTTTGCCCACAAACGTCACAACCAAAAGGTTTGTCACCTGTGTGGATTCTCAAGTGTCTTTTTAAAGCCGACTTCTGGTTGAATCGCCGTCCACACACATCGCAGTCAAATGATTTTACCTCACAGTGGATCTTCATGTGTTTCTTTAAAGCAGACTTTTGTATTAAACGTTGTCCACAGATGTCACAAGCGAATGGTTTCTCTCCTGTGTGGGTTAGCTTGTGCAAGTTTAAATGTGACTTTAGGTTGAATCTCTGATCACAAACACCACATCTATATGGTTTCTCCCCTGTATGGACTCTTACATGTTTGCTTAAATATGACTTCAGGTTGAATCTTTGTCCACAGAAATCACAACCAAACGGTTTTCCTCCAGAGTGGATTTTGGCATGTTTGTTTAAGTTGGATTTTTGGTTAAATCTTTGTCCACAAACATCACAACCAAACGGTTTCTCTCCTGTATGAATCCTCATGTGTATGTGTAAATATGACTTCAGGTTAAATCTTTGTCCGCAAACATCACAACCGAAGGGTTTTCCTCCCGTGTGGATTCTCATGTGCTTGTTTAAGTTAGAATTCTGGTTGAATCTTTGTCCACAAACATCACAGCCGAACGGTTTCTCTCCTGTGTGGATTCTCTTGTGCCTGCTTAGATGATTTTTCCAACTGAAACTTTTACCACAGTCGTCACAGGTGAATAATTTGACATCACTCTGGACTTTCCCTGGACTTAGTGTGTTAGCATTTTTCTTCCCTTTAGTACTTTTAGCTGCCCGGCGTGAAGACCTTCCTGTTGAATGATGGGTCCTGTGTCTCTGCAGAGAGCGCTCGTTAACAAACCGTTTACCGCACTCAGAGCAACTCAATGAACTGACGGCGTTTCCTCCTGACTCTCTGCCCTCCTTCCAGTCAGTCTCACTGTCCTCAGTTCCAGATCCAGAGTCTGACATGCGCTGATGCTGGGAGTCAGGATGGCTCGCTTCATCACTTTCACCACCAACATCATCACTGTCATCACCACCATTATCACCAAATTCAGAGTCACTATCACCATCATCCTCCTCTTCATCCTCACTGACCTCTGTCTCTGAAGAGCTGGAAGTGTCTCCATCAGTGTGTAGGTCTGGGTTCCTGCTGGACTCTGCTGCTCCACCGTCCTCTTCTTCATCTTCTGCTTTCATCAGGTCAGCTGAGCTGCTGGTTGGAAGATCTCCGTCTCCTGGCTGATGGAGGTGTGAGAACAGAGGTTTCTCTTCATGCTCACTTTTCACAAGAACGACATTTAGTGGAAATGGATCCGTCTGCTTCTCACTGAGGTGCTCTCCCTCCAGGCCGGTCCAAGGTTCCTCCTCTTCCTGCTTGATGTGAAGCAGCTTTAGATCCTGATGGTCCACACCTGGAATCTGTTCTTCACGAGTGTCCTGAGGAGAATGTAGATCTGGGTTCCTGCTGGATTCCTCTTCATCGGTCTCCATCTTGTCATCTGAGCTGCTGGCTGGAAGACACCGGCCTTCTGTTTGGTTCTGATGAAGCTGTGAGAACTGAGATTCATCATCCGGTTCCTCCTTGATGCGGAGAGCTTCTGGTTTCTGCTGGTCCACAGCAGGACTCAGCTCTTCAACATCCTCTTCTAGAGCAACCACAATCTGCGGAACATCTGGGAGCAACACCAAAACACATCATGTTCATTACAGACAACTGCAACTCGTCAACATTTCAGTTAATTACAAGTTAATTAGTGAAGCCAAGACCCCTCTGGTTTAGAGAAGATGGAACTGGTGCAGCAGTGCTTTCTATGTGAAAGCAGAGCAAAGACTTCGTACCTGGGTAGAGAACATTTTGTTAGTCACAGTCTATGAGAGACACTGAGGCAAATGTAGAAGGACGAGGCTGAGCGTATCAGAGAACATTAAAGACGACCTGGAGAGTTTCTGAGAAAACGAAAAGGCAGAACGTCATCGATTTTTGATTCAGAAATTATTACACACTGAGGAGGAAGAAAGCACTTTGTCCTTAAAATTAATCCTAATCAAAAACAGGATTCAGTCTTGCTAAACGAGGTCTAGCTTTCCTAATTTAATAAATTACCAGTTTTCATTAGGAAAGCAGCTGTGATGATTTGATACTCAAAATTTTTAATCAAGTTAATTTCAGGGTCTGAAATTAATTAAAATGATTGGATTTTAATAAACAATCATATTAACAAATAAGCAACAATTTCAATTTAAAAACTATTTGGTGCTCAGTTATTAATCAAAATATCAGCTCAACAACAAAGATATTCATAGTTTTTCAACCATCATATTGGAGCAAAGTGTTTTTCTATCTGTTCACCTTTCCACAGTTTCTCTGGTCGTTCATGGAGCTTCTTTAGAAATGCAGCTGCTGAAATCAGATTTGCTGCTACATGTTTAGCATTGAGATGCTACTGTAGGCTTGGACAGCTTCACTGACAGATGAGTTTCTGGAGCAGAAATTAAACCCCAGAGAGCCGAGAGAAACGCCTGCTGCCCAGCGCCGTTTGAAAATGTGCGTCAGATTTATGGGCGTACCAGAAACGACAATGCAAAGTTCTGGCTCTCTAAGTTTAAAAAAAAAATGACATGCAATAAATTGCGCTAAAATTTTTAACACTAAAATCCATGTAATTAGTTGAAATTACAACATTTGCTTCTTACTCTGGCCCCTGCTGGCTTGTGACTTTAATGGCTGCTGCGTGCTGGAAGCTGGTGCGACGAACAGCACGCCGTACTGACGAGGGTCGCTCTGTGTCGCGGCAGTGAGACGAGGGAGACCACGCCCCGATGCCACCCGCTTCCCTACAATGGCCCTCTGAAGCTGTGGGATGTAGCGGTAGTCCTTTTCCTCCTTTATAGCATACAAACACCACTTTCTGGATTTCTTGTTATAAAGTTTGCGATATCTGAAGTTAGATGTTAGACAAACAATAAAAACAGATGAAAATATTTATATCCAGAGTCTTTCTTGATAAGGCAGAGAACAAATAAAAGTACTGCATACTGTATGGAGCCGTCGGGTTTTCTCCTGGGCGGTCTGTGAACGTGGTGGTTGTAATCCAGGCCAGCCAGGAAGATCCGGGCTTCATAGACCGGACGGCTGAAGCTGAAGCGTTTGCTGGCATACATCAGGATGTGGTTATGGAAAGATTCCAGCTCAGCTGTTGACCTACAAGTTCAATGAGACCCGTCAGATCACATCAGCTTTTTCTGCAGCACCATAAATGTAGAAACACGGAATAATTAAACACATTCATACCTGAAGTGTAAGTACTTGTGTACTTCCTTAAGCCAGCGTTGATTCAGAATAACTTCCGATAAGGCCCGATGGGCCACGGACCCGTTTTCTATCCATGCCTTGTCTCTGCGTTCC
Organism: Poecilia latipinna; assembly: GCF_001443285.1. Classification (NCBI taxonomy): domain Eukaryota; kingdom Metazoa; phylum Chordata; class Actinopteri; order Cyprinodontiformes; family Poeciliidae; genus Poecilia; species Poecilia latipinna. The sequence goes on from NW_015116138.1 coordinate 10,459, forward strand.
CCAGACGGACGCTGGCCGGCGTCCAGGGGCCACTCGTGCTCTCCTGTTACATGGTTAAGGAGGCCAGCCCACATGTCCTAAATTAGAAAATAAACGTAACAGTTTAAACTTACATTGATCAAATATACTATTGGTATAGTGGTTGCATTTTTTTCACCCTTGATATCACAGTTATCAATGTGCAGGAATGAATACCAACCTCTAAACTGGTTTTATTTACCCCACATAGCAACAACAACTCAAAGCTGAAGTGCTAGAAAAATGACATCCAGGATGTTTGGGTGCGACTCACATAAAAGTTATCAAAGTTTTCAGTCATCTTGCAGCAGAACCAGAAATAATTGCAGATATCTTTGATCCACTGCAGCAGGATGGAGCAACCCTTTTGCTGCCCTGCCTTAATAAACACAAATAAAGAAATAAAATGAAATATTGGAGAAAAATTTACAAGTTTGACATTTTTGATTTCTTAATTTTAATCACAAGAAAACTTACTGCATGCATCTTCTTGGCCAAGTTTTTGGAACCATGCCACATGTCCAGAGTGTGCAGCACGCCGCTGTCCTTATACTTTCCTTTGACTGGGTCTTTCAAATAAAGAACAGAAATGCAATTAGGAATACTGCTGCACTGACAAATAAAATCCTAAGAGGTCAAGCATTTATTACTGAGCACAACAGAATAAGAGATAAACCCACTAGCTTAGAAAAGAAAAGAAATAAAACTGTATGAATATTGTCCGCGCTCGTCTATGAGCCAAATCATAATGAGATGTTTACAGACTTTTTTTTTTATTTCTAATGAAATAAGTCACTGTAACATACACAAATACGTACCATAAATGCTTTTTAAAGCCATGTCTGTAACACAACTGCTTATTAAATACATACATCAGCCTATGAAAGTCATTAATCACCATCTTTATTTTCCTCCTCTGCACCAAAACCACTTCAGTCTTCTTCAGTGTCAGAATTACTTCCTTGACCCGTTTGTTTCGCTCTCTGTAGCTGAGTTTCCACTGACTATAAAATTGTGCAAATCAAAATTGTGTAATTGATTCACGCCACTTTTGGAAAAAAAAAGAAATCCCTAAACCCTTACAGTATAACGCTGTAGGACTTTAGACTACAGGACTTTAATATAAAACTAGGTTTACAGCTGACGCATTAAACCGGTCATGAGGAGGCTCCAAACATTCGTCTCACTCTGCAGTTTGTGCTGTCCTGTTCATCACGCAGCAGTCCAGCCTTTTGAAATCTGTTGCACCATGAAAATGTTCAAAGCGTGAGAAAAACAAAGCGGCTTGTGGTCTGGACTTACCAAATAGAGCTGATATCTGTGACTGAGAATCTGTGCAAACTTCAGTGAGTTTAACCTCCTGGTGGATCTGCTCAAAGCTCCTGATGAAGCCTTCCCTCTCCATCGCCACACAACTCCTCTGTGTCTCTCCCTTGTCAATGTTGACTATTGATAGGATTTCTTTGGTTTCATTCTCCATGATGGTGTAGGTGCAGAACTGAGCAGACGACCCAGGACTGTCCATATGACCATCAGCTTCAGAAAGTACCAAATGCACAAGAAAAAGATTTCTCATCAAAGCAGGAGAAACAGAGTTGCATGTGAACATTGCCTGTCGTTCTGTAACTGACCATTAGACTCACCAAGTACAACAACATTTTCCTTTGACTTCAGCCTGGACACGACGTCAGCTCTGCTGCTGTCCCAAAAGTCCTTGATGGTTCCAACACAGTAGGTGTCCTGTATTTTCAAGAAGGTTGACCAATCCACTATTCCCAACTTCATAAACTTGAAAAGCAATGCAACTTTGGCATAGTAGTTGCCAGACAGGATGATATTTGATGCCAAAAGGAAGTCGCCAGCTTGCATCCCGTCTTTGAAAGTGGGCTGGGAGTTCCACTCCCACACACAGTGATTGTTAGGACACATCTGGAAAACAGGTTTAAAAACATTTAGCATTACTTTCCAACCATCACAGCAATGATACATCAGACAGCAACACTTCCTCTAGGGGGAGATTTTAGGGTTTGTAGATTGTTTTGGTGATTATCAAATGGTCAATACTTGCATATGAAACTCATCTTATCCACTGATTTTTTTCTACCAACAATAGTCGTCCTACTATTGTCAACTCTGAAACTTTTTTAGCTATACTTAGTTCAGAAATAAATCGGTAAAGGCTAAAATCAGATATGCTTTTTAAATATCTGTGATTGGCCAGAAAACTGCATTCGGTGGACCCCTACTTTCTTTTAATAGCAGTCATTGGAGTAATGAGCATTAATACAAATAAAATATATTTAACAGCTATTAGAAAAGTACTTTAACACGTCTCAGGCATTAAGATTTTCTGCTCTGTTGTATTTATTTAGAAATAGCATATTTGTAAGCAATAATATTGCAGTAATTTAGTAATTGTGATGTTATTTCAGTCATTTATTTAGGTGATATTTAGTGATCTGAATATTATGTGTGTTCACCCGTGTGTGAATGCAGCTGACTCAGCACCTGGGAGCCTCACAAATACGGAGTCTCAGCTTTTGCCAACTTTGGTGTTGGTGCTTTTGAAAGCCCACAATCTGCTGGCGCTAGCCGAGCTAGCGGTGTGGCCTGGGGGGTCCATCGTGACCCATGGCTACAGACCGAGTTTGAGAGAGTGCTACAAGTAGACAAGCGACTGCATACAGACGGAAAAAGCTCACAAGGATCCTGCTGTGCTTAGGCTAATAAAGTCAATAATATTAACTGTGAACACCTGCAATTCCTACATGCTGTGATCTTCTTGGTGCGGCAGGCGCTCTCGTTGGCAGGGCGCCCCCTTGGGGAAACACTGGAGTAGTAAATGAACATACCCACTGCATGATGACAGCTGTTCCTCTGGACTTGATCTGGACTTGGAATGGTCCAGTTGCCTGACACTCAGCCAGTGTCACCGGGTCTTTAGCCGTACACACTGGGATGGGCAGCAGCAGATACCGAGCGAGTTGCATCAGACAGACATGGTAGGTGATGGCTGCCGGATGATTGGTGATGTCATCCTCACTCTGGACCGGTTGGGACTCGGCTGACTCTGTGACCAGAGTGTCATGAACTGTGTCCTCCATGCCGACGGCCGGAAGAGCATCCAGAGGTAACTTCTGTTCACCGGCACCAGCGGCGCTGATTGAATACAAAAAAACAATGAGAAAGGAAAATTATTGTCATAAAAAATTACTTTTAGTTAGGAACTCACCGAACGCATACAGGGGGCATGTAATCCTCCTCCTCTTCATCATCAGTGTCGTCATGGTAACTGCCTTCCCCCATGCTATTCTCTCCCTCTGAAGCTGAAACGTCTCCAGTGTCGTCCTGCGGAGCCCGGGTCCAGTCCCCAGCCCAGTCGATGCTATGAACCAAAAATATTAATCTGATACCAAAACGTCACAATTCAGGTTAAACATGTATAAATGATACTTACACACAGTTCTGAATGTGATTGAAGTCACTTTCATTGATGTCATCATGAGTGTCCAGCGATGAAATGCTAACAGCAAGAAGATGTAGAAATAAAAATGGCATATAATCTCACCTGCCGGGGTTTTGTCTCTCTGCCTTTAGTAACTTGAAGACATTCTGTGCTTCGTCTCCCAACATTACCTACATTTTATGCCAAATTATTTTCCTCAATGCAGAGCAAATTCTGACCATCTAAATTTACAAAAAAATATCCACAACTTTGCTCCTTATTTCTTTTTAATTGTAGTCTACGGTGCCAATGCAAACATTATTATACATCTCTGTCACTGTATGCAGCAACTAAGATTATAAAATCTAGATTTGCAGGATTTAACTAAATAATTTCAGGTCCTGGTCTCTGTAGAAAATAAAATACTTGAGGTTAAACCATTAACAGATTTTTCTTCACAAATTAAAATCTTCTTTAAATGATAGGCTCCGATTTTCAATTCACTTTTATAATTGTAGAATAAGACATACATTATAATCTGTCACCATGACTACTGCTCAGGCCCAATATTTTCTCACCAATCTGATGATGAGCTGCGGACAGAACAGGACAGGGCGGTCCGATGGCTGGTTGTAGCTGAAGAAGTCAAAGCACCAACTTCACATCTACAATAAACCACACCGTACAAAATCTGTTTGGAAGCTATAGACAACCTTCACCATGATATACACTCACCTTATAAAAAGATGATCTACAGGCAGCAGAGTATTATGTCAAACATGAGGACATTCATCAGAAGAAAAAAAAACTCTCAAACATTCGGACAAACACTAAACATTTGGATTACAAACAGCCAACACAACAAGCTAGCTGCTAATGTTGTAAGCAGTTCTCATATTTTATTTACTTTTTGTAAATACTTCATTATATCAGGATAATACACACAAAGTAATTTCACTATTGATATCATTCTGATTGAAACAATATGTTGGGGTGAAAGAGTTGGCAGTGATCGCTAACATTACTCCCATGCTGCCAGGTAACAAGCTAACTGTTAGCAACAAGCTACAGAGTGAAAAGAGAATGGTGATAATGTAACTGTCGTAGTTGTGATGTTATTACACAATAAAGCAAATCCAGCAGAGATACCTACTTGTCTAGCAGAAACGTGGCTAACTCTGCATCGGATTTGAAGCGTTTCAGGTAGAGTAGCTCCCTCCACCTCAGAAAAGCCGCTCCGATGTTTATCCTCGTTTTATTCCGGGCTCGGTCCAGTTCTTTCTTTTGAGCTTGCTTTTCATCTTTGGACTTCTTCCGCCTACCTCTCCTCATTTGTTGAGCAGGTGCCGCCACTCGAGGAATTGGCAGTTTTCCTGCAACGTTAGGTTCCCTCTCCGCCATTAGCACAGCTGCAGCACACCAGCAGTCTTGAGCTTGAGTGATGGAAAACGCTGAGCAGAGGAAGGTTGTTGGGCAGCACGTACAGGAGCTTGATTGACTGCTGAGACACCCCTCCTGGCTCTTACTAGTGGTATATTTCTGGAAATAGTAGCAAGATCACTGGGATGAGCCAAGGGAGCTTGATTTTTTAATAGATCATCTGTCTCATTCTACTGTCAGCATTTTTTGACATTTTTAACAAATTACCTAAAAAATATATATATATTTTAAAGTTGCCTCTTGCAACTTTAAGTTATTAGCAGCAATAGATCAACTGTTGTTCCCAAAGCTGCCTCAGCTAAAAAGAAACTCAGAACCAGGCATAGCATATATAAAGACAAGAAAGAGAGAATATACAGCGATTAGTGATGTCATACACATCACTAGTGACGTCAGGAGCGGCCATGTTGAAACGCGAAGTCGAAGTTGCTCCCACATTCCCAGTGGAGAAAGTGATTTTTCCAACTGGGAAATTTTCTAGTTCCAAGTAGAACTGGGACGCACCATTAGCGTTGAGCTGGTGCATTTCATACTTCACGGTTAAACGTTAGTCATTGAGTGAAAATAAAACTTAAACAGAGTCTACGTCTCCATCAAACAATCATTTACCAATAGCTAGGGGTCCAGATCCTCTGGACGAAGAACAAGGAGAACAAGGGGCTGGTAGCTCTGCGACATTAATAAGAATAATTTAATAAATTCTAAACTGTTGCTGCCATCCAAACAGCTGATATAATGAAGTAAAACATACTAACCTAATCTGTCCATCTGAATCTTGAAAGCAGCATCCATGTTTCTGTGTTCCTCTTGCTCTGGTGCCTCCAGTCACCGTTTGAACTCCTATCGCTACATCTCTGGTAGCTTTTCTGTCTCCAGGCCATCATTTAACTGTTACTGAACAGCTAGGGCTCGGTTTTAATGTAATTAAATAAACAAAAACCAAAGAAAACACGGCGGACGAGGCTGCAACTACAGCCGTTCTGCTAAACAGAATTTGGCGCCTGCGCACTGGCGACTAGGGGCTGAACCCGGAAGTCCCGCCCAGAATCTTCTGAGGGAGTTGAATCCGCATGCGCATCAGGGACTTATGTCAAGAGCGACGCCATATTGTAAGTGGCATTTTGTTTCGAATATATAGCTGATCAATTTTTTATAAATATATATATTTTTAAAAGAAAACCATTCAGCCATGTCAAATAGTATGTCAGTATTTTTTGCTTTCTTGTTTCATTCCACAGTACAATGGAATTCAATTCAGTTTAATTCAAATATATTAATACAAATGAAAATTAAATGTTGTAACTCACATTATCAATTTGTTCAAAGAGTTATTGTAGATGCCAATGGCTATGGGGAATGGTGGGCAGAAAGGCTCTCTAGCAGACAGTATTACAGCAATTCTGAAGAATCTTCTGGCTAAACACACTCAGCTGTTGTATGAGAGTCTCCAAAGAGGATCTTCAAGGTTGTCTGTAATTTTATTGATTTCATGAATAATCCTTTGCACCTTCATCTCCAGATATTCCAGAGCAGAACCCAGAACAGAACCAGCCTTCTTCTTTCTCCTCTCGCCTCTCATGATGTCTCAGTGCACCACAGATATTCTCTGACTAGAGATATATTCTCTAGATTAGAAATTTTGGGGTCTGTGTAATAATCATCTGTGAAAGCAGACTTGACCTTTACTTACTCTCCTGTTTTCCCGCTTCACAAGATACCAAACCCATCAGTCCATCCTATGTGGAGGTCCAGGGCTGAATTTCAGCTGGATAAATAATTTTATGCCTTGAAATTAAATATTATTTACTTGTTTTTAATGTTTCTGTGGATAGTTTATTCAGATGGAAAACTATGTTATTTTTTCATAAAGTGCCTACAAGAGACCAACGACTAGCTAAACACAGGGATGCAAACAACTGATCTACTTACGATTGTCGATCAATGTTTTATTAGATTTAAATTAGTTCCATTTGATTAACAACATCCGCTTAGACCACAGGTGTCAAATTCCAGTCCTGGAGGGTCACTGCCCTGCAACTTTTAGATGTGCCTCTGTTGCACCACCTGAATAGAATAATTAGGTCGTTAGCAAGGCTCAGGAGAACTGATCTATACACAGAGGAGGAAATTAAGCCATTTCATTCCAGTGTTTTGTACCTGTGGCACATCTAAAAACTGCAGGACTGCAGCCCTTGAGGACCCCTGACAGACTTTTTTCAGTGTTGTAGTTTAGCCTCCATCCAGCAGAGGGCCATAATGATCATCCTTAAGCAGAGTCAGTTGATACAGAAATAAAGATGGTGTGGGCATACCAGAATAGCAAATAGAAATGGTCCAAACAGAGTCCAATCTGGGCTGCAATATGTACTTTATACAGTTCTGTTCATAAATATAAACAACAAACTTCTTAAGTTATTAATGACATTCCTTCAGCCAAGCTGCATGGCAGAGCAGCATCAGTGTCAACTTCTCAGCCAAAAACATCTTGTGCTACGAAGGCGAGGATATGATGACTAAAAAGCAAAGAAGATAACTGAGAAACATTGTAACATGGAATAAAAAGAAATGATGCCAATAAGCACAGTTGACTTTGCAGACTTTTGTTAGTTTATGGAGCAAAGTTTTAATATTTAATAGTAAAACTTTATATTTAAGATAACACAAATTGCTACAGCTAACACCATTAGCAGGAGCTAAAGCAAAAATCATTCATTCATCCATTCATCCGTAATGAATGGATGTCTAAAGTTACAATTAAGCCTCTTTAAGTTTTTGTAACATCACTTTAATATATCTGAGAAAATGTTTTAATCCTGATGTGAGCCAATAATTTAAATATAAATTCAATTTAGCCATATTTAAATTTATGAAAACTAAGCCTACTGTATTTTATTTTTAACATTTGAAATGAATGTTACTCAAATAAAATCTATTGATACAATTAATCATGGATGCTTTTATAACAACTTAAATAAACTAATTGAAACAAAGAGCTTATCACAATAGTAATATTATTAAACACTGCAAGTTAAAATGTTCATGGTTCATAGAAAACCAAAGATTTTACAGTCCTTCAGGTAGGAACTCTTTTACTGCCTGATTATTCCCCTCCTGTGTGAATTCTCATGTGTCGGTTAAAATGGGACGTCTGGGTAAATGTTTCTCCACAAACAACACAGCCAAATGGTTTCTCTCCAGTGTGGATCCTGCTGTGCGCATTTAAATTAGACAACTGGCGAAATCTCTGACCACAGACATCACAACCAAAAGGTTTTTCTCCTGTGTGGATTCTCATGTGCGTTTTTAAACTTCCCTTTAGGCTGAATTTTTTCCCACAGGCGTAACAACCAAATGGCTTCTCTCCTGTGTGGATCCTGATGTGTTTCTTTAAGGTCGACTTATCACTGAATCTTTGTCCACAGGAATCACAACCAAACGGTTTGTCTCCTGTGTGGATTCTCATATGTCTGTTTAAACTCGTCTTGTCACTAAAGCGTTGTCCACAAACGTCACAACCTAAAGGTTTGTCCCCCGTGTGAATCCTCATGTGTTTGTTTAAATGGGACTTATCACTGAATCTTTGTTCACAAACATCACAACTGAACGGTTTCTCTCCTGTGTGAATCCTGGTGTGAATGTTTAAATGGGACTTTTGGCTGAATCTTCTGCCACAGATGTCACAACCAAACGGTTTCTCTCCAGAGTGGATTCTCATGTGAACGTTTATGTTGTTTTTCCAGTTAAAACTTTTACCACAGTCATCACAGGTAAAACATTTAACCCCTGTCTGGATGTTCCTCAGCGACTCAACAGTTTTCTTCTCTGTAACACTTTTCTTGCCACCCAAACAGCCTGCAGGTCTTGCTTTTGAAGGACAGGTTGTGTGTCTCTGAAGTGAGGACTTGTTGAACTGTTGACTGCACTTGGAGCAGCTCAGCGACTTGTTGGCGGCGTTTCCTCCTGACTCTGCAGCTCTAGTTTCCTTCCAGTCGTTCTCACTGTCCTCGGTTTCAGAGCCGGAGTCTGGTGGGTGTTTCAGATGAGAACCAGGATGGTTCACATCCTCCTCCTCTTCATCCTCACTGACCTCTGTCTCTGAAGAGCAGGAAGTGTCTCCATCAGTGTGTAGGTCTGGGTTCCTGCTGGACTCTGCTGCTCCACCGTCCTCTTCATCTGCTTTCATCTGGCCAGCTGAGCTGCTGGTTGGAAGATCTCCGTCTTTTGGCTGATGAAGCTGCGAGAACAGAGGTTTATCTTCATCATCCTCACTCTTCATAAGAACCACAGTGAGTGGAAACCTGGTAGGATCGGACTCCTCCTTCACACTGAGCTCTTCATCCTCTGGGCTGCTCCAGATTTCCTCCTCTTCCTCCTTGATGTGAAGACGCTCTGCGTCCTGCTGGTCTCCACCAGGACTCGGCTCTTCATTAGCCTCTTCTTTAACCAGCAGCCTCTCCTGAACATCTACAGGAAACACAGGAACAATGTGAAAAAGTTCAGTAAACAGAATTAAAAACTGAAGGACTAAACTAAGACTTCAAACTAAAACCAGTAGCTGAGTAAATTTATTTATACAGCAAATTTCAAGACATTCATTAAAAAAATCTGCTCAGAAGTAAGAGAATTAAACATTAGCTTGTCCAAGTTGTTAATAGTTGGGTTGCAACTAATGATTATTGAATAATTGATTTTTCTATTTATTATTCTGACAATTAATTGGATAACAGAGTTGGCACATTTTTGCAGATTTTAATTTAACCATTTAAGATGTTTTTATATGTCAGAAATAGATTTAAATGCAAATTAAATTCTTAAATAACAAGATAAGCATTTTATTCCCTAAAATACAATAAAAACTTCCTTCTAACATCAACATGTGAACAGCTCAGTCTTTTCTGCTCAACTAAACATCAATGCAGTGTAGGGATGATTCCACCTGAGGAGTTCATATTTACAGAAATATGTTCCGATTTAAATGCATAAATGTATATATATACAAACATCTATAGATATAGAGATCAATATATGTTTTAACTATTTTGATGAATCAAGGAGGTAAAAGCTTATATTATATAAATACACAAATTAGTTTAATTTAGATCCCTGATCCCCATTGCCTTACAACGCAATGGATTTTATGCCTTTGGTTCTGATGCATCATAATTTTGCCAGTTTACTGTAAATTATGCCAGATTATAAGCAGAAGGTAAACCTCCGTCATCCTGATGTAAGATACTGTTTACTGGACTCAGATGACCGCATTTCCCTCCAGCAGCCTACAAACAGATTCTAGAAAATGACTGTAAATCATCGGTTGTCAAAGCGGGAAGGAAACGTCCTTCTATCGGGCTCCAAGTGACACATGGTCGGATCAAAATGTTCATTTCAACCCCCAACTATCGGGAGTTCGAAACAAACATCCCGCTAAGATACAAAACAAAGGCTTCACCAGGTCATACTAACTCAGCATCTCCAACAGACCCAAACAGCTGGTATGAAAACAGACAAACCTGATCTGTGCGGCTGGACCAAGAGGCTGAAAGCGGCGTCCATGTCTCTGTGCCTGTCTTCTTCTGCAGCATCCCGTCCCTGTTGGACCTGCTGTCCCCACATCTCCGGCGGTTCCCCCCTCCAGACGCTCCGCTGACTGCGGCTCCGCAGCTCCAGCTCAGCTTTAACCCGCCTGAATTCCTCCAGGCTTCACCGACTGCTGCTGCTGCTCCCTAAAAGCTCTATTAACGCTCCCAGAACCGAACCAGAACCGAAGAAAATACACCGACTGACAGGCTGAGTCCCCTATACTGATGAGAAGCTGGAGTCTGCGCACTAGAGCCCGCAGACCGAGAAACCCGGAAGTCCCGCCTTCATCAATCATAATAGCGTTCAGCGGATCCGCCATGTTGTAAGTGGCAAGTTCTCATTTAATTTAACAATATTTATAAAGAGCTTTCTCATCTCTCCTTAAAATTATGTTCAACTAATTGCACTAAAAAGTAGAATAGAATAGAATAGAATAGAATAAAAGAGTAGAATAAAATAGATCAATCAATCAATCAATCAATCAATCAATCAATCAATCAATCAAATCTTTATTCCAGACAAAAAAAGGTCCATAGAAAAGAAGGTAAAAAACAAACAAAATAAGAGAAAAATTAAAAATAAACATGACATATTATTCACCGAGTCACAAATAAATGATTACGCCAATTATTCCACAATAAATAATAAACACTATAGAATAAAAGCTTTATTAATTTATGATCAGGAAGTGAAAACATGATACTTTGGCATCATAAAATACAGACAATTTAAATCAACTTATTAACAAACAACAAATAATAATAATCAAGAGCCACAATCTTCATCAGAACACTCAGATAGTGTAAAAAACAGAAACAACAATCTTTGTTAATTTCAGTCCAATGATTGTCACCAGCAGTGGTCTGAAAATTAAATGTCTTTTTTTTATATATAAATTTTTGCTTCATGTTGTAAAGTAAAAAATGAAATAACTTAAACTCCTCTTGTGTGTTACCAAAGACCTAAAACCTAAACATATGATTGGTCAACTCCTGCACAGAACCGCAGCAGCAGAGAAATCACCCTTTCTATTCTATTTTTGGCCTCGCTGAGTCTCCTGTAGAGACTCATTACTGAGTGGTCTGTAAAACATGCACAGATGGTCTGGACATGCTTGACAGACCTCTTCCCATATTTAGCTGTAAGATAACAAGAAGACCAAATACTAACACCAACTCCTTCGTAGAAGCTGTCAGGTCATCCAGCACCGTTCTGTTCTGTACTCGGTTTTAACTTCTTCTACGAAAGCTGCAGCATCATCAGGTGATTTGAAACCATAACTTATGGTTATAATTTTCCCTACTCCTACATATGGTGATGGTGTTATTGCACACACACTGTCCAACCTAACAGCTCCTAAGGATATGCAAAAACTCAATGACAGAAGAAAAACTAACTTTTCTCAAAATTTAAACTCAATTGTTTTTCTGCTGCAAAATTTTAATTCAAGCAAGTCAGCAATTCATTTTAATAAGAAACCAGCTATAAAGATATTCAAACTTTAAAAAAATCTATTCTGCGATTATAAAGCAGTGGAAGCACATACAGAGTAAAGACTGAGGCTCAGTTTCTAAATCCAATTTTCTTCAGGTTTCAGCTTCACTGAACAAACTGCAACCCTGAGATCCAGAACTGGAGGTCCAGAACCGGAGGTCCAGAACTGGAGGTCCAGAACCGGAGGTCCAGAACCGGAGGTCCAGGGTCTCATCTGGGCTGTGAGAGTGTAGAGTAGATCTGGTTCTGGTCTCTGGTGGCAGGACTGAGACTCTGGTAGGTTGAGTCATGTGAGGAAACGTTATCATAGTCGATGTTCTGAAAGAAGAAATGATAGTTGAAAGCATTATAGAGCAAAATAGTTTGTTCCAGTTTAAGGCATTTTTACAATAATCTAGTCTCAGGTTGTAAGATTTTATTGAAATGAAACTATTAATTTGTACAACCTTCTGCAAACTGTCTCTTCTCACAGCTTTATATTATTTTTCACTCTAATCAAAGAGAAGAAAATCACCTCCATCTTTACTCCATCATCTCCTCTCCTCCTTGAATCTGTGAAACAAAAAGTTTTATTAGGAGAAAATGTCTGAAGTCCAGAGAAGATTGAAGAAAAACATGAAATCATCAGACGGATTCAACAACAAAACTTAACACATTATAAATATGGATGATCATTTGAAAACAGTAAAGTAATAATTATAAATTACTTTGACATCAGAGTGTTTAAAGTTTTCCTCCATGAATAAATTTTCAGTGATTTTAAGGTTTTTCTACGTCTTTATCAGACAATAACTGTGGAAGAAGATTTAATTTCAAATGAACCACAGGTGATATTTACCAGTCTGTCATTATTTTATATAATTAAACCAGGTTGTCGCAAAATAGAATTTACTTAATTTAAAATTAGTCTCAGTTTGGTTTAGTCCGTCGGCTTCCTGTGGTTCCTTTAACTGAGTGCTGGTGTTAGTTGGTGTCTCACCTCTCAGAGATCGTCTCCTGCAGGAAACCAGCAGAGCTGCTGAGACCAGAACCACCATGGCAGCCAGAGTCACACCAACGATCACAGGAACATCTGCAGAGGGACAACAAGCTGGTTCACACTGACACCTGCTGGTGGATCACGGTACAGGTTCAACAGGGGGTATAGACTCATAATGAATTAGTGTTTGTGAAGTTTCTCTGTAGAAATGTTTCATCCGGATCAAAGCTGTCTGACACTAACATGAAAACACAGCTTTGTTCTGATGTTTTTAAAGAAATTAATCATTTTTAAGTTTCTTTCTGAACATTAAAACGTCTGTAGAAAATTATTTTCACTTCAAAAGATAAACAAACATCCAGATGCTGCATCAGCTCAGAAGGTAAACAGGAGATTCATAGATATTATTTATCACTCACAGAGACTGGAAGGGAGCTGAGATGCTGCAGGAGTGAAACTTGCTGTTGGAGTGGAGGCTGATGAGACGACTGCTGGAAAATAACCAAACAAGACTCAAGATTGGTGCTGAACAAATCTGCATAGTAAAAACTCAGATGGGTTTAAGATATGACATGAGGTCATGTACACATTACCACCATTACAATATTAGGGACATTTTAACACCAGTAAAAACTCACCAGT
>NW_015116138.1:26332-27657 GCF_001443285.1 Poecilia latipinna
TGATTTTAAGGTTTTTCTACGTCTTTATCAGACAATAACTGTGGAAGAAGATTTAATTTCAAATGAACCACAGGTGATATTTACCAGTCTGTCATTATTTTATATAATTAAACCAGGTTGTCGCAAAATAGAATTTACTTAATTTAAAATTAGTCTCAGTTTGGTTTAGTCCGTCGGCTTCCTGTGGTTCCTTTAACTGAGTGCTGGTGTTAGTTGGTGTCTCACCTCTCAGAGATCGTCTCCTGCAGGAAACCAGCAGAGCTGCTGAGACCAGAACCACCATGGCAGCCAGAGTCACACCAACGATCACAGGAACATCTGCAGAGGGACAACAAGCTGGTTCACACTGACACCTGCTGGTGGATCACGGTACAGGTTCAACAGGGGGTATAGACTCATAATGAATTAGTGTTTGTGAAGTTTCTCTGTAGAAATGTTTCATCCGGATCAAAGCTGTCTGACACTAACATGAAAACACAGCTTTGTTCTGATGTTTTTAAAGAAATTAATCATTTTTAAGTTTCTTTCTGAACATTAAAACGTCTGTAGAAAATTATTTTCACTTCAAAAGATAAACAAACATCCAGATGCTGCATCAGCTCAGAAGGTAAACAGGAGATTCATAGATATTATTTATCACTCACAGAGACTGGAAGGGAGCTGAGATGCTGCAGGAGTGAAACTTGCTGTTGGAGTGGAGGCTGATGAGACGACTGCTGGAAAATAACCAAACAAGACTCAAGATTGGTGCTGAACAAATCTGCATAGTAAAAACTCAGATGGGTTTAAGATATGACATGAGGTCATGTACACATTACCACCATTACAATATTAGGGACATTTTAACACCAGTAAAAACTCACCAGTTCTGACCGTGACATGAAAATCTCTGTATGAACTTATCGAACCATTTCCATCCAGTTTACACTGGTACCATCCGGAGTCAGTCTGGATCAGCTGTGTGATGGTCACCATCAGAACTGTTCCTGACTTTTGTTCTTCATATTCCATCTTGTATCTGCTGCTTTCAGCTCTGACTCCATCAGTCTGAACCAGAACTTCATCTGCTCCACATCCTCCTCTGCAGAAGGATTTGTTTCTTCCCCAGAAACCAAAGGAACAGGCGACTGTCAGAGAGCTGCCAGCGTCTTTATAGAGGTGATGATCTTTGCTTCCATCCAGCAGAGCTATTAGAATAATCATCAGTTACTTTCTGATCTCAGCATGATGCAGTCTGATCACATTGATCCCAGTTTCACACTGGGAGCTGCCCAGTTCAACCAGTCTGAGGCTGGAAGAGTTAAACCAGCAGAAACTGGATTCTT
>NW_015116138.1:31720-39524 GCF_001443285.1 Poecilia latipinna
TCCATGATAATTTAGCTCAACAGGTTTAGTTTCATGTTTTCATTCAACCAACTTCAGTATAAGATGAACATCAGCAGCTCTGTGAGCGACTGAAACGTCCTTTACTTCTTTAGAACAAAATGCAGCTTAAACATAAACTCACCTTCTGCAACAACAGCTTTGAATTTTACGAATGTAGAAGGAGAGTCGCTCAGACCACATCTGTACAGTCCAGAGTCAGAGTGGGTCACATTAGAAACTCTCACAGTTAAATTATAAGACTTGTCATGAACTCTTTCAGAATATTCAATGCTGTTTCTTCCACTTGTTTCTTTATTAGACGTTGTGTTAATAAGAACGTTTTCTCCTTGACAGTTTTCTCTGCAGAAAATCCGCCTTGGTCCAGGTGAGAGAGAGCATGTAATGGAGAGGTCTTCTCCAGGTAGCCGATAGTAATGGTTAATTTCCTTGAAAGAACCACTGTTCCCAACCTGCAGAGCTAAAAGAGAAAAAGAACAGTTAATATCAGAACTTCCTGATAGAAACTACAATCTAACCACATTTTCTACATTCTTCAAGCCTACAGGCTGTACAACATCAGGAGGATTAAGAAAAGAAAAGACTAATTTCCTGAAATCAACTCAGAAAGAACAGAGTTCATCTGAATCCTGCAGGTTGTTCCTCCAACATGCAGCTGAATTAAATACTAGAACCTCCTAAAATCCTGTGTGAACCTAATCTGGTCCAGACCAGTGAATTACAGAGAGCTGTTATGTTCAACACGTCCACCAGAGGGCGCTAGAGGCTGGATTAGGAACAACAGATGTAGATAAATATCTGAACTTTTCCTAGTTCAATATAAACATTTAAACAGTCAGAAAATGATTCCATTTGCACAATAATATCATAATATTCATGCAGTAAAATAACATGAAGGGTTAAATTTGATAAAAGCAAAAGGATTGTTCAATAACTTGCAAAATATACAGAATTTAATAATTTATCTTGTCAACAACTAACTTTGAATCAGAATGAAAATTTTAAAACTGGCCAATCTAATGCAGTGATTACTGACCAAACATCAGGCTACATTTGATCAAACTGAACTTTTGGGAATCTCCAATGACACCAGAGGCCTTCATTTCTTCCTTTGAAAAGATGCTTTGTGGCCTTTATTTACAAGTTATGCAGGAGAAGCAGGGAAAGACAAAGGAACCAAGAACTGGAGTTGAATGCGGGTCGAGGTCCTTCGAGGCGCCGCTCCAACCACCGCGCCATGCAACGCCCCAGCAGAGGCCAGCTTACCTAAGATGACTAAACTCTGATGTCGGGTGACATGATCACAGCTACACGCATAAAATTCACCCAGAGATCAGCAGGACTGATCCAGGTTCTGCAAGAACCAGAACACCAAGCAGCAACTGAATTTATCTGCTAAGAACAAAAAATGATATGAATATTTATAGATCTGAGTCAGCGAACAGGACTTCAGCTTCTTATAAAACCCCACATCAGAAAACATCACAGCGGCATCATGCTAACCAGAAGAACGTGAGCTTCAACCGTTCTCGATTATCATCAAAGAATAAATGACAGCAGCTGATGAATAGAAACACCAAACACAAGAAAAGTCAACATGGCAGCAAAGACGAATAAAACACTGAAAATCAGAAGCTGTGTCTTACCGACCGTCTGTAAAACCCTCTGCTTTGTGATTCAAGACGGAGAATTTGGTCTGAGCTTTCCCATGACTGCTGCTGTCGCCACTGGCAACGTTATCACCATAGCAACCCGAAGCTTTCCTACATTTTCAGTAGCAAGGATGAAATTTACAGCAGTCAAAAAAACATTAAGATTGATGTTGATTGGTCAAAGTTTTATTATTTTTTTCCCTAGAAACCAAGCTGCCATTTCAGGAGTCACCAACATTCAGCTAAACTTTAATATTAATATTTGAAAATTCAATCCATTTCTATTGCATGAGAATGTTTGCATGGGTTATTTTCTAGATTTTTACCAACATAGGAACATTGGTGCCCATCTTTAGGGGTTGAATGTTGTGAGGCGGATCTGAACCAGAACCGTTCTGCTGTGAGAAACCGACCACTACTTCAGTTTCTCCATTCAATTAAACAAAATAAAAATAAAGTACTCACAGACTACAATGAAGCAGAAAAAGATGCGACTGGTCTTCATGTTGAATCTCTGATGGTTTCCTGCTTCGTCTCTCGGACCTCTACTTCTCCAGCTGAAGGAGGTTCTTCCTCAGATGTAGTAAAATCTAAATGGTCTTCTTATCTCCTCCCAGTTCCTGCTTTAAACTTTACCCTTCACTCCTCCTCTCAAGCTTTAGCTGCAGTTTTGTGTCTTCATGTCTTTACACAGTCAACAACATCTTTTGTTTTAGTGACTAAAATATTTCATAGAACTTTTAAAACCTGTTATGAAATATTATCCATCCATCTCCAGCAGATCGGATCATAGGATGACCAGTTCTCTCACAGGAACCGAATGTTTTGGTTCCAGTTCTGTTCCTCAGCCGTCTGATGTCTGAAGACCCCATCCTGCCCAGGAGGCTTCTTCCAGTGCTGAGGAGCTTAAAGTTAACCAGTAAATAAACAGCAATATTTTTAGTTTATTTAGCCAAAAATAAACCATTTTTCAGTCATACATTTACCATTATTATCACACACACACACACACACACACACACACACACACACACACACACACACGCGGTTGAACAATTTCTTTTAAGATCGACTACAACAAGATAAAAGTCGCGGTGACATCATCGTGAGCAAAATGCTTCACAACTAATTGTGCGTCACACAAACTCGTTTTGAGCGTCAGGCGCGTCTGGTTTACATTCAAAGCCCATGTGGAGGCGCATCGAGGGCCGTTGCGGCGCATTTCGAGCGGCATGATTTGAACCGTTTGGAGTGTTGAGCGTGTCCAACGCGTCCGACAAACCACATAGACGTTGAAGGTAAACCAGACGCGCCTGACGCTCAAAACGCGTTTGGTGTGAACGCATCCAAAGTGCACACAGTAGAACCTGAAGCGACAGTTTTTGACATGCATTGTTGTGAACACCGCAGGGTGCAGCAGGACTCCAAATGGAAACGAAGGAATCCAGTTCCAGTCCAGGTGGGAAGGCTCGCCGTCGAATTCCCAGGAGGAATCCACCTCAGGAACAATCCAGCATAAAACCCTGACCTGTCAACAGACCGGACCAGCAGAAATATAGAATTTTATTAAGCTGTTCTAGCCTTAATCCTTAAATCATGTTGCTATAGACACCATATCTGACATCAATTTATCAAATTGCTCCAATTTCCAATAAAACAATTCTCTTTTACCTCAGTTCACTTTTTGTAAATTGTAAAATAATTTTTCAAACACAATATTAAACATTACATTTTACCCAAAATCAGTAAAAGTTTACATTTGAATAATTAAGTAGTTAAGATAAAGGCTGTTATTCAACAACAATGTGATAAACAGAACCAAAACCCAAATGAAAGGCACAGAATATGCTCACCGATCTCAATGCGACATGTTTGGGACAACAATATGGTGGCTCTCAGTCCGGACACATGGGCCACTAGATGATGTAACAAGGCATATTTTTCATGCTTTAACCTCAATAATATCAACTTTCATCATGAATAAATTACGAATATATTATATTTTAGGCTTTACTTTCAGCTGAACGGAGAACGAGATGAACATCCAGGAAACCAATAGGCAATAAGAGCAAACGAGGCTAACGAGGTAGATGCTAACACCGACTAGCAGTCTGACAGTGGCATGGCAGCCACTGGGCAGCTGTGGCTACTATGAGTAGCCGTAGTGTGAAGTACTTTGGGTCGTCTGGACTTGATAAATGGGCTAAAAGTGATTTTGGCCATTATTTCAGGAAAGGTGATGGTTTTGATTTTTTGAAGGTTGATATTCCTTTTTGTGCTTCTGTGCAACACTTTGGTCAGTGTTGCAGGTGTTTCTAAATGTGCTACGGAAATAAACTTGAACTTTGCGCTGCCTTGATTCTGTTGATTTATTTTTATAATGCAGCTGATTGACTCAGATTGGCTTAACTAGTTTTAGGCTGTTTGATGTATGCATGTTGTGTGTGAAAAGTTTTATACGAATACAGTTTGGTTTCTTACTCCTTAATGCAATCTGAAGTTTTTATTTTCTCTTCCCACAGTGGCTGGTATTTTGCTGTTATTTTTTCATTTTGCACTGAATCCATTTGCAGTCCCTCTGATGAAAGCCCAGGTTGCATGTTGTAACAGCAGTCTGCAGGGCTGAGCCTTTCAAACAACCAAATTAAACCTGAGGTGAAGCGTTTGCAGGCCTTTAGTGTTTGTAGGAGCAGAGCTGCAGATTCTGTTTGTGTTCTTGTGTTTCTGATCGTTGTCTCAGCTTCAGGTTTCCTGCTGATCAGTGAGGATAAACATGGCAGCAGCAGAGCTGAAGCTCAGTTATAGCACAGCGGCTCATCATGGCTGCTTCCATCCACCCGAGGCTCAGCGTAGAAAACATCAGCCATCATTCACTTATGGTCTACATAAAGTAAACTTCAATGTGTTGGTCTGAATTCTTGGCCCTCGTTTACCAGTCCTGAGGCGTTTTACAGAAACTTGTTTTGCTGCGTCTTTTTTAATGTGATTGAGACATTTGACGCCCCAGCCCTTACAGGACGCACAGTGGTCCACTCCATCCTGTTCAGCCGTTTTCCTGGTTTGATAACAGTGACATGATTATCGACCGGCAGAGAAACTTTAATTTCTAAAGTTTATTAAAGCTGTCAACAACAGAAGACTTGTCCATCCATCATGTTGGCGCCAGAGTCTGACCCAGAGAATGAAGACGACCAACCTGCAGAACCACACATCACAATGGTGTAATTACTGTATTTACATCCTCTCCATTCATACCTACTATCTACAATATGCAGCGTAGTTCAGCTACAGTGTCCAGGCATTTCAGACACCTTTTTAAATATTAATGCCAACACAGTATTAATGACGTAATTGTAGTATGACTATGAATCATGTCACTTTTGCAGAACACATGATTTGGATCATGGGTCTGCAAGACAAAAACAGAAACAAAAACCAAATAATTATATCCAAAACATGCAGTACAGTTTTATCCTACAGGAGGAAGCTAACAGCTAGCATACAGCACTAACAGAAGCAGAAGACTCAATGCTACTATCAAACCAACGGCCAGGATGTTGCCATCACCACAACATTCATGTCTAAAATAAGCTTTGCTGTCATTTTAGCGTTACTAGTGCTTTGCTGCGTCCCTCGTTTCTGTAGGCAGAAGGAACTGACCTTCAATCAGATGCAGTCTTTTGAAAATCCCTGTCGATACCAGCAGAGGTTCCTGAAGCTCTCATCCTTCAGTGCTCTGTACAAACAGACTTCCCCACTGATATGAGAACATTCCTGAGAAAAACAAAATTTAACCGGACACCTTGTAGAGCAGGGGTGTCAAACTCCAGTCCTCTGCTGTCCTGCAGTGTTTAGATGTGCCACAGGTAAAAAACAGTGGAATGAAATGGCTTAATTACCTCCTCCCTGTGTAGATCGGTTCTCCTGAGCCTTGCTAATGACCTAATTATTCTTTTCAGGTGTGGTGCAGCAGAGGCACATCTAAAAGTTGCAGGACAGAGGCCCTTGAGGACTGGAGTTTGACACCCCTGTTGTAGAGGCTCTGATGTAAAGGTGGGGTGATTACACACTCCAACCAAACAGTTTGTCTACTAACTGAACCTGGACTACAAAATCACTGTAGGAAAAAACCCCAGCAGATTCACAAAACTTATTAGCTGAAACCATGACCTTGTTTAGCAGTTTCACAGCAAATACTAGAGAATTTTCTTATTTCTCTATAACAAAAAAAGTTATAGAGAAAAATGACCAGACTGAAACATATAACCGCAAAAGAGCATCAAGATATCTACGCAGCACAGAGCAATTAAATACAAAACATGTATTTAAGGGCTGCTGATTATCAAACAAAATTCATAAAAAATCTGAGGAAGTTTCACCAGGACTGGACTGAACCTGGAGTCACATGGCACCAAAAGCTGCTCAGGTTACCATGGAAACAGCAGGTAGCTGCGCTGATCAATAACCCACAGAGGATGTATGGAGTATTGATCAGAGGAAGATGAGAGACACCAGAACCAACGATGCAGATGAGCTGAAGGTTCAATCAGAGCAGCCTGGACTTCCAGAACTCTGATAAAATATTATTTTTATTCATCTGAGAAAATAAATTTTATGTTTTAATTCTGCAAGTCCGAATAATCAAAATGACAAGAAATAAAGGAAATATTTCACTCTATATATGTAACATCTGAGTTTCTCTTTGTGAAATGAGGGACAAAATTATTATTATTTTTTCTCACAAAATATTTGTTTTAGCTCCACGTGTATCTGATCAGTTCTCCTTCTGGTTGTTGCTGGGAGATTCAATGTTCTCATAAATCAAGTCTCCAGAGGGGCTCTGCTTACGGGCGACAGTCTAGAAAGAATAATAACAAAACATCAGACAAACTCAGCCTGCATAAGCCAGATGCAACATTTTGATCCAATTTTTAATATTAGAATAAATCACCTTAGTTGGCTGCCATAGCCTCTCATCTCCAAACCTGTGGAACAAATACTTATTTATTGTGATAAATTATTAAAATCACAATTTAGATCAACAAATTTTCAGTTTTGAAATAGAAAAACAACAAAGATAAAAGAACAATCAACATCATTTAAAACAAATCCAAAGTATTACAAAGCATCTAGAGCATCTAGGGCGTCAAACTCCAGTCCTGAAGGGCCGCTGTCCTGCAACTTCTAGATGTGCCTCTGCTGCACCACCTGAATAGATTAATCAGTAATGGTGGGTAGATGAGGCGTCATGTATCGTTTCGACCCAAATCAAAACTGTATTGATTCTGAGTCAATACTGACACCTGCTGGACATTAAAAATTCCTACAGGCAACGTAGTGATTTGATGACTACTACAAAGACTTATGATTTAAGCTGTTGTATTTTATTGTATATTACATATTTTATTATGTCATATCTTCAGTTAAATTTAAAATATATTTGATATTCTTAGATACAATGAATAAAGAATGTGAACATGAACCATAAAGTGAAAATTTAAGTGAACGTGTTTGAATGAGGATGCTTGTGGATTGTTTTTTTTTTCTCACAAATTTTTATAAAAAAAAAGTTTTTACAACATTTTGAAATTTAGCCTGTTACGCTTTTTTGACAAAACTTCTCCTGCTGTAGAAAAAAACAAAGTAAACCCTGTATTTACAGCGAACCCTTGTTTTTCTTAGTGGTTGCTTTTCGAGAATAACCCGTGATAGGCGAAATCCATGAAGTATTTACCTTTATTTTTTACAGTTATTGCACAGCATAAATAAATAGATTGAAACCAAAGAACAAAACCTGTTTTCAGATCAGCGGATGTTCACCAGTCGGGCCTTAATGTGATCCGGAGTCGTGTCATTAAAGCGTCTCCTCCAACCTGCCCCGAGACTCACAGCTGTATCTACGGCAAAGCGATGGATCTTGTTAAATGAGCCTCCGGTCGGGTTCTTCTGCCTCTGGCCAGTTTTTTCCAGCAGGCATTCAAAGTTTCAGTTTCCATCTCCTGAATGGCCAATCTGTATTAAATACCGTAACTTTATTGGCACTCAGGTAGAGAAGAAGCGCGGAGACTGTTTATAGCAATAAGGTCAATCAGGATGCAGAACACTGTGAAAAAAAACTGCACAAAAAAATCTGC
>NW_015116138.1:41384-44590 GCF_001443285.1 Poecilia latipinna
GAATAATCAAAATGACAAGAAATAAAGGAAATATTTCACTCTATATATGTAACATCTGAGTTTCTCTTTGTGAAATGAGGGACAAAATTATTATTATTTTTTCTCACAAAATATTTGTTTTAGCTCCACGTGTATCTGATCAGTTCTCCTTCTGGTTGTTGCTGGGAGATTCAATGTTCTCATAAATCAAGTCTCCAGAGGGGCTCTGCTTACGGGCGACAGTCTAGAAAGAATAATAACAAAACATCAGACAAACTCAGCCTGCATAAGCCAGATGCAACATTTTGATCCAATTTTTAATATTAGAATAAATCACCTTAGTTGGCTGCCATAGCCTCTCATCTCCAAACCTGTGGAACAAATACTTATTTATTGTGATAAATTATTAAAATCACAATTTAGATCAACAAATTTTCAGTTTTGAAATAGAAAAACAACAAAGATAAAAGAACAATCAACATCATTTAAAACAAATCCAAAGTATTACAAAGCATCTAGAGCATCTAGGGCGTCAAACTCCAGTCCTGAAGGGCCGCTGTCCTGCAACTTCTAGATGTGCCTCTGCTGCACCACCTGAATAGATTAATCAGTAATGGTGGGTAGATGAGGCGTCATGTATCGTTTCGACCCAAATCAAAACTGTATTGATTCTGAGTCAATACTGACACCTGCTGGACATTAAAAATTCCTACAGGCAACGTAGTGATTTGATGACTACTACAAAGACTTATGATTTAAGCTGTTGTATTTTATTGTATATTACATATTTTATTATGTCATATCTTCAGTTAAATTTAAAATATATTTGATATTCTTAGATACAATGAATAAAGAATGTGAACATGAACCATAAAGTGAAAATTTAAGTGAACGTGTTTGAATGAGGATGCTTGTGGATTGTTTTTTTTTTCTCACAAATTTTTATAAAAAAAAAGTTTTTACAACATTTTGAAATTTAGCCTGTTACGCTTTTTTGACAAAACTTCTCCTGCTGTAGAAAAAAACAAAGTAAACCCTGTATTTACAGCGAACCCTTGTTTTTCTTAGTGGTTGCTTTTCGAGAATAACCCGTGATAGGCGAAATCCATGAAGTATTTACCTTTATTTTTTACAGTTATTGCACAGCATAAATAAATAGATTGAAACCAAAGAACAAAACCTGTTTTCAGATCAGCGGATGTTCACCAGTCGGGCCTTAATGTGATCCGGAGTCGTGTCATTAAAGCGTCTCCTCCAACCTGCCCCGAGACTCACAGCTGTATCTACGGCAAAGCGATGGATCTTGTTAAATGAGCCTCCGGTCGGGTTCTTCTGCCTCTGGCCAGTTTTTTCCAGCAGGCATTCAAAGTTTCAGTTTCCATCTCCTGAATGGCCAATCTGTATTAAATACCGTAACTTTATTGGCACTCAGGTAGAGAAGAAGCGCGGAGACTGTTTATAGCAATAAGGTCAATCAGGATGCAGAACACTGTGAAAAAAAACTGCACAAAAAAATCTGCGAAGCAGCGAAACCGTGAAAGGTGAACAGCGTTATAGCGAAGGATCACTGTATATGAAATAATTTATAAAAAGCACCTGAGTGATTTGTAGAATGGCTGCATGTCTGAGTGTATCTGGGACTTCATTCTCATCACTCATGATGCCTCAGCATTAAAAGGTGGATTTATTTAAATAAGACAGTTTAGTCAAATATATGCGACACTTAACCTGCAGAACATGATATGAAAGCAAACTAAGAGTCAGTTTCAGCTGAATTTGGATTCAGATCAAGTAGAAACTGACAAGAACCGGATGAAACAGCAAAAATGAAGACAAATTTATTTCCAATATAAGATCAAAATGGTCCCACACTGAGGGAACCTTTTGTTTGAAGCTGCTCCATAGTTGACACTGTAAAAGATCAAGAATTCGTTTGGCAAATGCTTTTGACAGATTCTCTCCCTTATAAACAGTTTGGCGCTTTAATGTTTTTTCAAAACAGTTTGTAACCCAGTGTTAAAAACTCAAGAAATCAATAGATGTTGATTTAATCTTATTCTACAACGAGATTTTAAAAATGTAATAAAGTAAAAAAAAAGGAATATGTTTGTAAATATGTTCATAAATATTGATATAAATAGTGCTAAAAATCTTTAAAACCTGTGAAATATCCCTTTAGTGATTGCTTTTAGTGACAGATTAAACAACCAATAACTGGCACAGTCTGATTTCCCATCAGCCAATCAGGTTGATTGTCCCGCCCCTTTAACTGCAGCGCTGAGCTTTAGCTCAGATTGCGTCTAACTCCCTTGAGAGCTGACGGTTGTTCCGTAAACTTCCTAGAAGATTACGTTAAATTCTTTGAAGAATCCTGGAAATTGGTAAGACAATGTTAAATTATTATTGCAGAATTCATAATTCAAAATAGTGAATCTGTTTTTTTTTTAAATTAGATCTCCAAAAGCGCTGTTCTAACAGCTGACCTCCGAAAAAAAATCCCTGGTTGTGTAGCATTGAAGCATCGGTGAGTAATTGCACGCGCTCAGCCGTTGGCCAGTAAATTCGCTAAAAAAATGGCTAAAATATCTAATAACTGTTCAAATTTAATAAAAATTAAATTGTATTGTAAACTTTATATCATTATTATTGTGTATGTTGTATTTGTCCTATGTGGATTTGCTTCTTTTCCCATTAGTACATGTTTTAATATTTCGACATTAATGTCATGGTGCTGTAATGCGGGTTTCTAATCCACATTTTGAATGTTAGATTTAGTGTTATAAATGTATTTTGGCACTTTTAGATTGAGATTTGAATTGTTGCTTTGTTGATATTAGCATCCTAAATTTTAAGATGCTTTACTTTGACCTTCTTCCAGGTCAGGTTTTTTTCTTATGGTGCACTTTTGAAACATTGTGCCAGAGACATCAAGATCACCCTTACAAAGAACTTGGATGGCGAGCCCCAGCCCAGAGGACCGAGTGAACTGGTAGACAGTGACCCGACTGGTCACCAGCCGTGAAACATAAAAAATATTTCACAGACACATTGAAAAGACTAAACAAACCTTGAAAGAACATTTGACAGACATCCAAAAGACTGGGTTATTTTTTTTATTTAATTTTTTTTTTAAAGCGCGCAATTTTTGTTTATTTGTACAATGTGGATCCACAAATGTTGTTTATATTAAATTTTACTTTTTTTTTTTATTAAATTCTACTTTTTTA
>NW_015116139.1:0-2506 GCF_001443285.1 Poecilia latipinna
GATCTGGGAATTGGCATTCCCTACCACAGGGTTCATTTTCTAGAATACTGGTTGATTAATTGATATTTTTAGTTATTTCTAAAATTATGCAGTTTCTATCTGATTGTAACAAGAGTGTGCTGTTGGGCTTATGATGACATCTTGGTGTTTTTGGAGACTTTTATTAAGAGTATGTAGAAAGCAGCAGGTCACTGGAGAACACATATTTTACCTCTGGATGAACTTTCTTGAAAGGCCAAAACTGGACCCTGCAACTTGTAGAGCCAATTCTATACGGTTAATGGCCAATGGGTGACCCGGTAAATCCTTAAACCAGACAGGTTTTTGGATCTCACTATGGTGTGTTCACTCTCATTCAACAGTCAGAAGCATGAATAATGTTTAAACATAGCCAAAAATCCTGTTCCAGACACATGCATCTGATTTAATACACATGTGCCTGTTTTTAGCTGTTTTAAATGGGAATGAATGTGGGATGTCCTCATTTATTTTGCACCACAAATGAAATTCTTAAATTATATTTTGCAGAACATGACATCTTCTTCAATTTTTGATGTTCTTTAAGTTTAGTTTTAGTGTTCAAGGCTGTCAAAATGTACATTAAATATTCATTTTAAAATTTTTAGAAAAACATAAAGGGTCTTGTTAGAGTGTCCTATTTTTTTCCACATGAATGCATAATAATGGTTTGTTTAGTATAATAATAATAATACACAACATTTGTGAATTAGTGTGTCTTGATTTACATTTCAAGTATACTATTGTGGTTCTTGTTCTTTAGCTTCTATAATATGACGATATGATGATCCAGTTGCTGATGAATATGTAGAAAGCAGCAGGTCACTGGAGAACACATATTTTCCTTCTGGCTTCAGAATCTTGGACATGTAGCAAGCCGGCCTGGTAATGTAACTGCAGACAGGTGTCAGCTATCTTTAATGTTTAAGACCAAAGTTATTTTTTCTATGTTCAGCAAATGTCATCAGGGCCCTGCTTTTATTAATGATTACTGCCTGGCAGCCAAAGGTTTTGTTGGAAGTTCATGGCTAACATTCCATAGCTTTCATTGATCTCAGTAACAGGGAGAGAAGGAGCTCTTTATGTAACAATAAACAAATCTGAGTTGTGAGACGGGAAGCAGCTCTTATTACAGGCCACATTAGGCCAAAATAGTCACAGTGACAGGTTTTAGAATGAGAGCTGTTGCCTATAACTTTCTTGTGGTTGGCTATAGGAAAAATTTATTCTGGAAAGGCTTACAGAAAAGGTAGAGTCTCAAATGAGATGTTGCTGAATTAAAAATTAATCTGTCCCAAGAGATCAAACAAGACTGGTCCCCAAACACAGCTCAGCGGGATCCTTTATGAAAGGATATGACTGTCCGTGTTTTTCAGGCAGTTCATTTTTTGGTTTGAAATAAAAAAATAAAAAACAAAAATAGACTAGTATTTTCGTTTTTCGCTTATGAAACCAAAATCGGAAATCGGATTTGTGGCTCGGGTCTGTGTATTTTCAGGCAGTTAATTTTTTTTCGTTTGAAATGAAAAATGAGAAAACGAAAATAGACTCGTTTCTCGTTTATCAAACCAAATTTCTCGTTTTGATTTAATAAACAAACAACCAAACAAAAACAACAAAAAAACGAGTCTGTTTTAGTTTTTTTCATTTTTTGTTTCAACCGAAAAAACAAACTGCCTGAATACACTGACCCATGACATGATCTACATCAGGCCACTTAAAAATGACATTTTGGGGGTCAATAGTTTTTAAAGCAGTGGTTCTTAACCTGGGTTCAGTCGAACCCCAGGGTTTCGATGAGTCCGTCTCAGGGGTTCGGCGGAGCCTCTACCGCGGAGGTAAAGACACACTGTGTAAAGTCGTGGTGACGCCCCGCTTTGCCATCACTTGCTGCAAAGGATCACGTTACATTGCTGAGCCAATCAGTGCTGTGGAGGAGCACTGATTGAAGGAGTTCCACTCTCAGCATGGATTTGAACTTGTGTCTTTAATTACTTCAGCAAAGCTCACAGTTTTTACCAAATTCTGTAGCTTTCGGTGTACTTCTAAATCTGCTCCTTAGTCGGATCTTTTCGGGGTTGGTACTGCCTCTAGTGGTGTGGGGGTGGTAACACAACTAATATAATTACATTACTAAATCAGAATACCGCAAAGTCTTTATTATTTGTTATACATTTTTCATTCTCTTAAGAATGTAGAGCTAATTAAATAATCTAAACAAGCCCTTAAAGTGGTTCCAGTTTCTCTTGATGGCCAACCTGTTGAAACTGTGGCAAATTTGGGTCGTTCCTGGACAGTCAGCTCAACTTTGCTGAAAACACTGACTATATTTTGAAGAACTGTTCTCA
Organism: Poecilia latipinna; assembly: GCF_001443285.1. Classification (NCBI taxonomy): domain Eukaryota; kingdom Metazoa; phylum Chordata; class Actinopteri; order Cyprinodontiformes; family Poeciliidae; genus Poecilia; species Poecilia latipinna. Next base: position 2,367 of record NW_015116139.1, read on the forward strand.
GAGACTCTATCTTTTAAGAAGACTTAGTGATCATGGGTTGACCCAACTAGACTCTAGTTGGGGCACCCCTATGTCTTGAATTTGGGGGGGGGGGGGGGTGCATATGTTTTTTATCCTTAAGAGGGTTGGGTGAAGGGGAC
>NW_015116139.1:5237-13863 GCF_001443285.1 Poecilia latipinna
TAAGAATGTAGAGCTAATTAAATAATCTAAACAAGCCCTTAAAGTGGTTCCAGCTTCTCTCGATGGCCAACCTGTTGAAACTGTGGCAAATTTGGGTCGTTCCTGGACAGTCAGCTCAACTTTGCTGAAAACACTGACTATATTTTGAAGAACTGTTCTCAGAGACTCTATCTTTTAAGAAGACTTAGTGATCATGGGTTGACCCAACTAGACTCTAGTTGGGGCACCCCTATGTCTTGAATTTGGGGGGAGGGGGATCACCTTTTATTTATCACTACAGAAGGGTTCAGTGAATGCGCATATGAAACTGGTGGGTTCGGTACCTCAAAAAAGGTTAAGAACCACTGTTTTAAAGTAAAGAATTGTTCTTTGGTGCTTTTTACCCTGTAAGTAAAGTAATATTCAGGCTGTGCAACTCTGAGATCAGGCTTTGTTGGGCGGCAGGTTTTATTGTCCATGGAGCCATTGACACCTGTCTCAGTCTGTATCTTCCATCTGACTGCATTCAAACCACAAACCTTTATGACGAATGACCGTAATACTTTTTTTCTGATCAATTGTTTGGTCATAAAACAATTGACAAACAGCTGTAAAAGACAGCTGTTTGTCTTTTACCTAGAAGCTTGACAGAGTGAAACAAATCAAATCATTCCACTTGTGTTCACTAGCAGCTCATAAGAGATTTTTTTCCACTGTGGATAAATTGCTGCCCCTGCTATTCATGAAACCAAGCCAAGTGCTAACATACCAGAGTCTATGTTGCTCTGGTACACCAAAACTAATTTCATGTATTACGGAATCTCTAAAACCTTGCATTACTTGCAATAACATTTTGCTGTATTTGTTTAATTAAAACCGTGGATGCTCTCCCCATAGGTTTTCTGTCCAGAGGGTCAAACAAGATAGAAGAACAGACGCATGAATAGATAGATGGATGTGCAAGGGTTGTGTACCTCATTTGTCCCTCTGTGCATATGTAGATACATGTTTGTTATTTTATTTAATTTTTCTTGACCCTGCATTATAGCAGAAATACTCCCTCAATCTTTAAACAGATTGCAGTGTATTCATTGTACCTTTGCAGCATTGCATCTTACTTATTACACACCTGTAGAATCCTTTTTTCTAAGGACCCGTTGCATCACTGCACAGTGATTCTTGAGAATAGGGACAAAACAGGTCCTATGGATAAAGCACTAAATTTGAGTAAAATATACACAAAATATATTTTTTTCAAATATCTGACTAAACTAACCTGGGTCATGTGAGCACAACAATGTATATTTTTCTTTTTTCTGGTGAATATTTTTTTTATTTTAAACATTGTAGTCGGTGGATGATGCCTGTAAAATCCCTTGTCCAGGAGCAGAATTCAACACATTATAATAGTTTAAAACAATTAAACAAATACTAAAATTATATATTATGACAATTAAGTATAAGTAGCCATATAAATAATTATAAAAGTATCGATAAATTGAATTAAAAATAATTTTTTAGATATTTTCCAACTCCGTTGAAATTTGTCCTTAGTTTTTGTCAACACCGTCAGACATGCAAAGAATGTAAAAAAAAATCAGGCATTATTGGGGGGCACCAGAACTTCTGAGGACCCCATGACGTCGTCTTTTATCTTCCTCTGCTAAGAGGGCTAGTTAGCTCTGGTTAGCTTATGTTATTCTTTAGTTTTTTCTTCCGTTTTATTCCTAAGTTGCTTGTCACAACCATGATGTGTCAACTCCATAAGTGACCATTTACAAAACTTTGATGACATTTTGTGAAATAAAAGCTTAATTTTGGTAAACTGTAAAGATTTCATGGACTCGTTGAGCTACAATATGGCCTCCTTCAGAGTAACATCATATAAATTGAGGTAGTTTGGCATTTCGTCAACTCCGTCAGATGTCAACTCCATCAGAGTTTTTCTGACTCTTTCAGTGATATTGTTGACAAATCTCACTTAAATGTGCAATTAATTCATTTTAATGTATTTTACATGAATTGCACTAGTTCACATGTATCAAGTTTTTCATTTTACTCACTAGTTTGTCACAACCTTCAATTCTGTGTCAACTCCGTCAGATGGACTTTTTGTTGTTTTTTGTTTTAAATAATATTTATTTTGTTTCTTGAGAAGCATTTGTCTGTAAAATGAGTAAAAATATCACTAATGGGATATTTTAAAAATCATTTTATATTTATTTTTGTCAGATGGCGATGACAAAGTTCTGGGTCAGGTCGATTAAAAATGTAATTTTTAAAAAAATGTTGCATACATAAGGTTGAGAAATAATTTTTTTTAAAAATGGGAAAATTAAAACCCATTTTGTCCCTATTTTCAAGAATCACTGCGCAGATAAATTATAGAAATGCACAAACCACAGTTTTAAAAGTAGAATCAGTTGGTGATGTGCCAAATAACTTTGGGAACATGACCAAGATCAGGAATATTTATACACCGTAAAATCCAATAGCTGCCCTCATTTGCAAAAAATAACTAACCTTTTAGCTACCAACAAAATGCACTTATGACTTATGTATGAAGTAACTATTTAGAAATGTCAGGAAATATCACCCACCCCCTCAAAATATGTACTCACAATAAAACATATATTATAACTAATACCTATGCATCTCAGAAATAAAATAAATAGGGATCCATGAAAAGTAACATGAGTAACTATAATAAAAAACATTTACAAAGTCAAAATATTAGTGAGTCCACATATGAGAAATTTCCTTTTATTTTTTTACTTTTTCTAAGAAATGTAATTGAGCAAAGTTCAATAACAAATGAATGAGGTTCACAGAAGAATTCATGAACAAACCAGGGTTGTTAAATAAATACAAGCAAAAAATTCTTATATTGATTTTATATATAGGAAAAGATACAACTATTTTGTCCATCAAGGTGGAAGGTTTCCTTCCGACTCTAACACTCTAAAATAAAATGCATTCACAGAATCACAATATCAACAATGTGTGTATAGAATAAAACACTTTACATGACATATGTAGATGTTGTCAATCACTTTGGTCAACTATTGTTATTGCACTGGGAATAAATGACTACTTATAGATGCCTGAGCACAGGAAGGCTCAGAAGTTCAAACTGATGAAAAAAGAAGATGGATGCTATCTTCTAAAGTATTCCTTGCTGTCTTCCATGTTCTTTCAGCAAACAGTTGAGACAGAGGTTTCTGTGGTTTCACCACTATTTTACCTGCTATTGAAACAATTAAAAGTTTGCCTTTTATTCTGCAGCTCATGTGACCATACCAGCCGAGGAGATGAAAAGTTAAATCACTCTCAAAAATTGTCTTGTAGACAACCTCTAGTTGGCTATCCCCAAGACCACTAAGGTTTCTTGAAAGATAGAATCTCTGTGAGCATTTCTTAAAAAATAGTGTTTTCAACAAAGGTGAGCTGACTGTCCAGGAATGACCCACGGTATTTTAAATGTGTTACTTTAAAGTCTTATGGTCTTTTAATTAACTTTACATCCTTAAGAAAATAAAAAATAAAGTATTGTGTTTTATTAGAGAAATAATATTTTATGGTCCCAGTAATAAAAAATACTTTGTGGTATCCTGATATAGTGATGTAGTTATGTTAGTTGTGTTACCAACCCCACGCTATTCGAGGTAGTAGACATACCAGACCATTGGTGTACTTGGCCCTCGAGAGCCAGCATTCTGCATGTTTTAGTTCTCTCCCTGGTTTGACAGACCTGGATCCAATGATGGCTCATTAGAAGGCCTACTGTTGTCCAGATGAACACAGAGGTATTTATGTTCCTCAGCCACCTCCACTACTCCTCCCATGATGGAAATAGGGTTTGAGGTAACCTCGTTTCTCTTGAAACCTACAATCATTTCCTTTGTTTTGTTCACATTCAAGATGAGATTATTGTTCCCACACAATGCCACAAAATGGACCACCAGATCTCGGATACATCCGGAAACTGCAGAGTCATCTGAGTTTTTCTGTAGATGACAGAAACCAGACTTGTACTGAACTCTGAAGAGTAGAAAGTGAAAAGGAATGGTGAAAGTACAGTCCCCGGTGGTGCTCCTGTGTTGCTGACCACCTGGTTAGGCACACAGTCCTTCAGCCTCACAAACTGTGGTCTGTTTGTGAGGTAATCATAGATCCGGGTGATTGGTGAGGCCTCCCCTGTGTCCTCTATAGTTTCTGACTAAGCAGATCAGGTTGATTTGTGTTATTATGTACAGGATAAACCAAAGAACATTATCCTCACAGTCCTGCCTGCTTTGTCCAGATGACAGTGGATTTGTTGGAGCAGGTGTATGACGGTGTCTTCAACTTAACAGCAATAAGCAAACTGGAGGGGTATCTTGGCATATACTTTTTGACTCTCTCCTGGACCTTCATAATGTGAAATGTCAAAGGAATAGGTCTATAGTTGTTGATTACTGATGAGTTACTTTTCTTTAGCCCATCAGCAGCATTTAGCCATGATTAATAATTTCACAAATATTTCATCAACAAAACCTATTTTTAACTGTAAGTATACTTTGATTATTTATGTTGTTTAACATTAGTAATTTATTTCTTTTATGCTTCACACCATAAAATGGGCATATAAGACACAAATATATTCAATGCAGATGTCTGACCATATGATCATCTTTAGCACTCTACCGCAAATTTAGAGTAAAAACACTGGAGAAAAAAGTTACTGAACCAGGCTGTTATACCAGGGGTGGCAAGTGCTATGCTATGCTTTGGATTCAGTGAAGTTGTGTACAGCAGTAAGGATTGATCATGGACAGCAATTTTTGATTTGATTGATGTATACAGCACTTACTTTATTTTAAAGTGTAGCATCACTTTATTTTTAAAACTTCCAGTGATAATTTAGTCAGTTTAATGAAATCACAGGATTGTAGAAGAATGCATTGTTTATTTAAGGTATCAACATTTGTTGAGTCTTTTAAGACACATTGTCTTAAAATTAGAAAGTAAATAGCAATGTAACAACAGTTTTCTCAGACAATACAACCATCCAAATACTTATAGGAATAAAAGGAGTTTGGGGCTTAACGTGTACAACAAAACTTCATCATTTAAAAAATAAATATTTACATTTGATGCCCATTTAAATGTAACATGGATGCTGGTGAGAGATAAATAGTTGTCCATTTTAAAGGGCAATTCTGGATATTCTTTAGGATGTAAATTACATTACATACAAGAACAAATCCAAATAGACATGTCAGTAGAATTATATTTACTAACAGTTACCTTCTTATATGAAATGTCCTTAGAATAAGAAAATATCTGATAGATTTGGGATCTCTTTACACATGCTGACTGACAGAAGCTTGAACATGTTTGAAAGTAGTTTTTTTTTTTTTGCTGCATTAAATTCCCCAAATCAAACACAATCAGTCAATTTTATCTTTAACTCTGTCTATTTGTGAATAGTTTGGAAGATATTTATTCAGCAGCATGAGATAATGATGGCCAGGTCTCAGGAAGCAAAGTAGGAGCTGTGCATGGAGTAAAGGCTGTCTATTGGGTTTCCTGTTTGTGCCTGTTGGAAGCCTCCACCTGGAAAGGCAACAAAGGACTCACTTACACTTGTCATAGAGGTGTAACTCTCATTGTCATGGAAAATGGAATCCATACCTAGGCAAAGGAGAAATAACACAGAAAAGTGAAAAATAAAGCAAGACAGCATGTACAGCACCCCAAAATAGCAAACACTTTATTTTCTTTATTTTGACAATTCAATATTAAATGTGTTTTAGCTACAAAATAGTAATGGTGGAGAAGTTGTCTTCCATCAGAACTCTGGGATTTCATGCTGCATGTGGAACTAACCTTAGCAAGTCACTGTAAACCTTGCCCTCAATATTCTAATGAGTGAGTGAAGGAAGAAATGCAGCATCTGCAAAAGCACAGTGCAAATACATACAGATAAACTAGACCAGCACCTACATAAAACACATGTTGGTAATACTCTCTGTGTTTTTACAAAGTACAGTACAATTGGATGGTTTGGTTAGAGCTAAGTCACAGTATTGTGTTAAAGGTTGTTGATTTATTGATTTGTAGGAGATCAATCACATCTCTTCATAGAAAGCATTAAAACTGCCGTGTATAACTTTCATAATGAATGTTTTTCTCATATTTGTTAAAACTGTCGTGACGGACTAGAATGAGACAGATAATCTGTGAAAAAAATCAACCTCCTCCCAGTGCTGTGATTCCAAACTGCAGAAAAGCACCGTTCCACACCAGAAACAACCAATCAGAACCAGGAAGTGTCTCAACACTGTAAATTATGCTTGTGTACGGGCTGCACAATGTGCTAATGGCAGAGAAACAACTTATAGTTCCAGGAAAATTGTGTATTCGCCATCATTGGTGGCCATGCTAACTAGGTGAACTTCAAATAGGTTCATGAGAAAATAACATTACATGAAAATACAACATCTCAAGACAGGAAGGTAAAGATTGGTCACAAATAAGTTATCTAAATGCAAGAAAAAACCTTCCAAATTGGCTAAGTCAATGTATTGGAGAAGCCATACCAAAGACCATAGAATATTTGAGGGTTGCACTAAAAATGTGTCAGAAAAATCTTTTACACCAGATTTGTCAGAAGGAGTGGACCAAAATTTCAGCAAACTTCTACAAGCTTCATATGAACCTTGTAGAAAGATAACCAGAAAATTTGACTTAAATCAGGTTGTTCAAAAGTAATTATAACGCATGTTAGGGAAAATTAAGTTAATTTTTGAAAAGAAAGATGGAAAAAATGTCTCTTGAAATTTAAAGAAATCAGAAAAATGCAGAATAAGAACTTTAAAATATCTTGAACATGATGCTAACCGTAGGGATTCATGTGATCACCAGGCATTTGAGGTGGCGTGAGGCCCTGCTGGAGGCAGTCTATGTTGTACCCACAATGCTCTATAGTCACCAGCTGGGGCAGGGTTGGAGGCAGAGACCCTGAGAAGTTGCTGAGCAGACCATCCATACAGCCAGATATTACTTCTGAAAAAGTGAAAAGCAAATAGTCAAAACAGTTTTCTCAGCTCAACTTTTGTTCACACATTGTGCGGTCGTTTTATGAATATGAAAACCCATTCCTAAATATGGGTTATATTTTTATAGTTCATGCTCTACATTTAATTCCCTTACTGGAGTTCTTTTTTACCCTCAAGTTGATTTCTTGATTTCTTTAAAGCAAGAGCTGTTTTGCCTTAAAGCTGCAATGTAACTTTTATAAAAATATATGCTTTTTATTTGTTAAAATTGCAGTCATGACAGCATAATGTGAGACAAGTAATCTGTATATAAAAAAACCTCTTCAACCTCCTTCTAGTGCTACTATTGCAATCTGCAAAAATGTATCTTTCTTGTGTCAAAGCCAGGAGGAAGGTCTTAGCGCTAAATGTAAAAGAAAAAAAAAAGAGCTGCTAAATGTGCTAATGGCAGAGAAAAATTTGCCACAACAGGAAAACTATATTTCTTCCATGATAACTAGTCTGAGCATTTGTGGCAAGCTTTGTTATCAGGAAGAAGCTGTAGCACAGCAGAAGAAAATGGGTAGGAGGTGAGCAGCTCATACACAAGCCTGATCAACAGAGCTAATGTGACAGCTCCTTTTACCCATCCGATCATGCACACAGTCGAGGCCAGTCAGTTGGATTTCATGACATTTATTAACAGCGCCCTACACAGTGGTTGAGAAAACACAAATGGCGTAGTGAGCCTCCCGACTGGTTAACCTATCGCTCACAGCAGAGCACTGAACAGACTGCGCAATCCGCAAACAGTTATTACAGTGAATCTCGACAACATATTTTTTGTGACGTGATCGTATAATGGTTTCAAGAATACATTTTTAAAATTAATTGAAGACAATTTATTTTTGTTTTTTGAAATAACAAATTAGAAAAATAAATACAAACAGCGGTCAAAATTAATTATTAATTTACGAAAGAGCACCCTCTGGTGGTTCACAGAAAATAAGATGACCACGTCATGTCATCATAGAAACACCTAACAAACAAACTTACAGACTGGCAAACATAACTGACAAACTGACAAACATAACAGACAAACTGACAAATATAACAGACAAACATAACTGACAACATAAATTACTGACATTTAATGTAACAATTACCTGAAATTAGCGGTTGAGAAAACACAAATGGCGTAGTGAGCCTATCACCTATCACTCTGTGTAATGCAACAAAGATCCAAGTTAACCCTTGAACACAACCTCCAACACCACTCAGAAGATAATCGGATTTGATGACTCACCATCAGTGATGGCATAGTTACTTTGAAAAAGTAACTTTAATTGGATTACTGATTACTCCTTGAAAAAGTGACTTAGTTAGATTACTGATTATTTGATTTAGAAAGTAACTAAGTTACATTAAAAGTAACTTTTTTAGTTATTTTCAGCAACTAAAAAAGTTGCTGAAAGTAACTGTGGTAAGTAAGTACTTAATTGCAAGTTATTTTATAATGTTAACATCAACAATGTGTCTCCACTTATATGGTTGAACTGAAGGGGAGATTGTTTAATGGTTACAACAGTACAAAAAAACTTTAGTAATTTGTGTGTGTTTTTGTG